>NC_056423.1:3375833-3678863 GCF_905147365.1 Aricia agestis
TTAAAGGCAGTAAATTATTATTTCAATACTTTTTAAAGTTGTTTTGGTGGGGGTATTTTTTAATTTCTTAATTTAATCTATTACATGACATAGCCGAAGATACGATTTCGTTATTTTTCACAAAACTATATTAATTAGGTGTTAATTTCGTTATTAATTAACTTACTACTTTATTACCTTTTATTTACAATCCCTACTTGAAATGCCAATTCAATGAGTGTTCATTTTCAGGATTTTTCGTGAGAGTATATTTCTCGAAGGAAGGGAATTGTTCGACTTCCGCTTCTGAGTCCAGTAGTTCTACTTCTGTCTCATTTGGCGATTCGTTATGGTTATCAGGAGTGATCTCGGTTGGTGAGTATTGTACAGGTTCAAAGTTAGCATTATTCGCCTTCGAATGCGAGGCTAGATCGAATTCTAAAATTCTTTGTTTCTCTGGCTGAGGCTGAACTCTATTTGTCGGATGGCCTGAGGAAATTGGTTTATAGATGGCCGGGTGAATGGGACCGGATTCTGAAAGAAGGGAAAAAGAGGGCCGTGAATAGGAGCTCATTAGGAAAAAGTTACGACAAAGAGAATTATAGAGAAACAGTATTTCTTTCTTTCAAACGCTTTCGTACGCCTGAGTCAAAAGTAATGATATTATCAAACGTTTCTTCAACTTAATATTAAATTAGATCGTTCATTTCTCTGTCTGTCTTTTCAAATATGTAGTTCATCTTGCGGTCATTGGGTAAAATACTAACTTTAGGTGAATTAGTAGATAGTACAATTTAGTTAGTCCGGTTAGTCAATTAGTTAGTAGTAACAGTCAGGTTAGAAATAAGTGTGATGTCAAAAGCAGTCAAGAAGTCAGTAAACTGAAGTCAGAAAAGTCGTAGTCAAAGAAAAGTAACATTAAAATGACATAATGTAACAAAACATTTATTTAAATTCATCCTGTTCCGTTGTTTAGGACATCGCACTTGTGTTAGTAATGTTACTTATTTTCATTTTTGCTATACAAAAATACAAAAATGTCAAATAAATTATTACTTAAATATAAAAAATAATTATGTAAAAATATATCACAAATATTAAAATAGCCATTAAAAACAATAACAAAATATTTACATTAACGGCTTGGCAAAAGAGAATAGGTAGAACTGTTCAGGTTGCGTCTTAACTCTTACACTTTACATACCTATTCGCATCTACCAATTAAACCTGGAATTTTCATTATCAATATCAACAATTTTTTTTATAAAAATCCCAGGACATCTACTCTAGAGCTAAGATCTAATTTTGGAAGTCCGAATGGTAATACTCCTGGCTGTTCTGTTCTGAGGGTGATGTTTTGTACTCCTCGTAGCTACTACCTTCGTGAGAAGTGTCTTTGTGCTGACCCTGCGCGAGACCCGCTGCAGCCGCTTTCGCCGCGGCCTCTGCAGCATTCGCCTGAGCCTGTTGAGCTGCCGCCTATAAAAAAAAAAGTTTGTTACTTTTTCATATCATACTCGAATCTGCACTTTGCCAGACTCAGCGTTGTCTCCTATACTATAAGCAATAGTAATGATTCAAATTTAATGAGCAAATAAGAGAAATTAATATATTTTTGACGTAACTTTATTTTAATTTTTAACAGCCAAAAAAATATATGGCACTCAATATAGAATTGATATTTTGATGTGTTCTATAACGACTATGTAGCCGGCCTGGTCCTGTACGAACAAAAAAATATAATTAAAAAATAATAATATTATAGTACAAGAGGCAAACGTGATTAAAATGTTTCTGTATCGACGCTCATAACCAGCGTTGCCAGATTTTTTTTGTGCCAAGTCGGGAGTCGGGACTTTGGAACTTTTTTTGTGAAAATGCGGGTTTCCCCAGTCAAAAGCGGGACAAAGTAAAAAAGGTATTTGGCATGCAGGTAGATGTTATGACGTAGGCATCCGCTAAGAAAGGATTTTGATAAATTCCACCCCAAAGGGTTCAAATAGGGGATGAAAATTTGTATATAATAATACGTCTTCTTAACGCGAGCGAAGCCGCGGGCAAAAGCTCGTTAGGTATATATAACTCAAGATGACTGACTGACTGACTAACATAGTGATCTATCAACGCACAGCCCAAACGACTGGACGGATCGGGCTGAAATTTGTCATGCAGGTATATGTTATGACGTAGGCATCCGCTAAGAAAGGGTTTTCATCAATTCTACCCTCAAGGGGCTAAAATAGGGGATGAAAGTTTGTAAGAAACTTTGTTAATTTTAAACCAATCCGCGATCTGAGACTTTGTATGCATAATGTTTCTATGACGTAGGCTTCCTCTAAGAAAGGATTTTAATAAACTCCAAACCTAAGGAGATGAAAGATTGTATATAATAATACTTCTTAACGCGAGCGAAACCGCGGGCAAAAGCCAGTTTACCTATAAATCAGCATCTACTCTAACTTATTTTATAGACAACATAACACATACCTGAGCCTTCCTAGCTGCCGACTGCGTCGCCTGGAAGTCGATCCTGACACCCTTGAGTTGCTCCTGGAGCGTCTGGAGCCGCTGTCTAGCAGCTCCCACCATGGCGGTCTGAGCACCCAGCTCTCCAGCAGCCTGGGACGCCGCTTCGTTAGCGTTCTCTGATGTCGCTTGAGCCGCGTTTAGAGCTGCTTGGATTACGTTCACCTAGAAGGAAGGAGTTGTATGAAGTATGGATGGTTTACAGCTACAATTTGGATTATTTACATTCCTAGTTAAATGCAGTTAAATTAAATGTGTGGCAGTACACACAATTCGCCTAACATTCCTGCATCGCGCTATCGAAGTTTTCTGAGCGCGTCGGTATATATATACGACAGCTGAAATGTATCACGTGGGCTTCTGCCTGACCGGGCATACCACCTCGCTCGGTCGGAAGATCTTCCTTTGTGGCCACCACGCATATTATCCCACATTGGTGACTCTCGACAGAACACGCCTCCTTCATCATCATCACTCCCCGCCCCTCCGCATCGCGCAAATGGATAGAGAAGATATAATTACTGAATGAAACTGGAGTAATTTAAAAAATTCTAACAGCTACAGCTGGTTCGGTCACCCTCAAAATTAATAATGCTTTCGAAAACCAAAAGCATATAATATACGTAATAAGTAGAGTGAAACCGAAGTAAGTTAGACCTAATCAATTGATATTGTGATCTGTGATCGAGAAAAATGAACAAAACAATGTCATATTCGGCAGTCGAGCGTAACATTACGAAAGGAAACTGACCTCAATTAGGAAACTTATCAGATGCATTATATCTGTACAGACCGACGACAAAAAAAGGGTGCAGTTTCTTAAGTTGCACTTTGATAAGAATGAATTGGATTTGAAAAATTAATTAATCTGATAATAACAAGGTTTACAATACTGAAAATTAATTTACGAATCAATATTAGTTTACTGTTAATTTCATGTTTAAAATGTACGAGAAGATTTTGTTATATAATAGACCCTGACATGACCCTGAAATTACCCAGGTTAGAGGCCAGGGGGGGGGCAAATTACGCAGATTCTGGGCCAGGGGGGGGGGGGGGCAAATCAGATTTTTTTATAAGCTAGGTGTTTATAAATAATAAAAAATTAATAATTTTTAGTTGTAAAAATATTGTACTTATTGCAAACAAATAGCAAAAATTGGTTTTATTATTTTTATTTTTATAGATGAAAGTACTAGATAATATACTTAGTAGGGACGTCAACATGATCCAGGGGGGGGCAGCTGCCCCCCCCCCCTCGGTACGCCCATGGACCCTGAGTTAGGCAACCAGACTAAATTGAGTTCTCTTTCGGCAACACTAGGCACGTTTTTTTAGTCTGGACTTTATTTGTACAGAGCCAAACCACGCACCGATAAGCCAATTTTGCACCGTTTCGCTACGTTTCAACACCCAGCAATCGTCTAATGTCGCAAATTGTTCTCGACATCGTCTTGCTCATTGGCATTTCATTAACTTCATTTTTTACTTTTATTTTATTATAGTCATCAGACCGAGATCTATTAGGTCAACATGTCCAGAAAAATCGGCTAGCTCCAAGGATTTTGAATACATTTTTATGCTTAGTCAAAGATAAAAAAGCAAAACAGTGGTCTCGCTTGATTATTTGTTGGAAATTCTATCACATGCAAACTCATACCTGATGCATAGCCTGCTGTGCAGCTTGCGCCGCGGACTGGGCAGCTCTCTTTGCCTGTTGCAGCTGCATCTCTTCTCCCTGCAGCGCCACCTTCGCGTCTCTGACCTGCTGCTCCAACCCTGATAGGATCACCTGTTTCCCAGCCAGCGCCGCTTGCGCTGTCGCACTAGACTGCGCGGCCGATTGAGCTAGAGTGTTTTTGGCGACATACGCAGCTTGGTACGCTGCAGCCTGTTGGTTGCCGAGCGCTGTTTTCGCTTGATTAGCGGAGCCGACCGCTATGGTTCTCAAGCCGCTGCCTCTGCTGAAACCCTTTTTACTGTCACCGGCAGTCGCGGCTTTGACGTCCTGGATATACGCATCGTAATGGCTCGCCTCGCCTTCTGGCTCCTGGATTTGGCCGGATTGTGCGGAGTTGTCGTATTCGTAGTCGTACTCTGCTCTTTGGGGTGTGGTTTCGCGACTTACTGGGGCTGAAGCTGCTATTGATATGCATCCTGCACAGACATTAATTTAATATTATACGTCACAACTTATCAAAACTTTTTTCCATAAAAATCAGCTAAACAATATGAGCAGCACAAGTAAACATTCTATTTTCAAATCAACAGCTGTTGATAACGATAAAAAGTGTATAATAAAATCGGAAGTTGGAAGTCACGCACGCCGGGGGATTCTTACTTCCTGATCATTCTGGAATTAGTTAAATAACATTGTTTTGGTCCATTGATCTTAATGATTTGTACTGTTCGGAACACACGCAATGCAAATTTGAAAGGTAAATAAATGTATAATTAGAGTGCCTGAGTGTTACATGAATGCAAAAGATATTTATGTAATAAATCATTACCTATATACTAAATTAAGTTCGATAGAAACGATAGAGCGTAGGATGGAGCCTAATAAAAGTTATTAATACAAAAGAGAAAAAAATATAGTCAGCATCTTTTTAACCAACTTCCCAAAAGGAGGAGGTTATTAAGTTAATTTTCAGCACTGACATAAAATATAATTATATTACAATAGAAAGCTAAATTCTGAAAACACGTGATATGTGGATTGTGGTCAGTGTTAGCTTACACAGAGAAAGTTTGTTACATTAAGATGTTACTGGCTCTTATACTATATCTAAGCAACCCGTAAGGGCTCTCAGATTTTTAAAATTTTTATTATGAGTTTGAATATATTTTTGCCTCAGACATTTGTGAAGCAATGCGAATTCGCAGTTATTTATGGAAATAGGCGCCTTAAAATGTAATTAAATAAACAAAATGTAATTTGTTACAAAAATACTTTGCAATTTAGGAATTTAAGAAAATTATAATCTATACTTTGTTCCAATATTATTTTTGTACCTAACTGTATCTTTCAAATTTTCAAATGTGTTAATCTAGGTTTTTTTTAAGTATAAGATCCAAGAGACTGATAACATAAGTTTTTTTTTTGTAAGATGACATAGTATTTTTATGCCCTAAAATAAAATTACAGTGTGAGATCACAGTTATAATTTCGTATAATTAATGGAAAAAAACTTTACCATTAATGGAAAAATTTATTTATTATTAATTAAGAGAATTTATAATTACCAAATCGTGAATTTTGAATTAAAATAAACAGTTACTTACCAGCACAGAACAAAACGAAACAGAATTTCTCCATCATCCCAATCGAACTGAAACACATTAATTAACACTCAATTAAATCACTTCACATCGAAAATTTCAGATAAATCACAAAAATCTAGTACAATCAAAACCAAAAATGCTGCGCCAAAATTAAAAATTCAATATTTCTAACCTCCTAGTACTTTAACAGTGTTAGGGATGGGGTCAGTTCGCCCCTAGCGCAGCTTGTGTAGCAATGTGCGGACAAACCTCGACACTAAGTATTTATAGTAATGCGCTGGCCGCTGCACTATCGCCTATAGCTGGCAAGTTAGATAATTCTATAGAGCTGTTGTTGCATTTTTCACGAATTTCAAACAAAAGACATTGAAAAGAGCATTCGTTTTCATATTATGTAAGGTTTAATTTATTTTCAGACCTGCCAAGCCTAATACAATTGTAGTTAAATATTTATACTGTTATATTCGTCTCAATTGATTATTATCAAACAATAAATAATATTACACTAAAACATTGTCGTAATCCCATAATATTTTAGACACCCTGAGACAAAATTATCAATGTTCATGTCTAAAATTTACCTAATGGAATTAATTTTAGACATTAAATAATCTTATATTTTAACAAAGAAAATGATGGTATACCTTAATGATCTATTTTATTTTTAATTAAATGTAGATAAAAAGTAATAAAATTTTGAAGATGCAGCTGGAGATATCAACTCTATACAATATCTATTATATAGTAACGTTGAGAGATTAAAATTTAAAATCACAGAAGAAAATACAGTATCCAACTACTAAGTACAAAGGCCACAATCATCAGACACATACTTGGGTTATTTAAAAATAACCATAGGTCTCTATTTAACCCCTTAATTATCTCCTATCTATGTCTTCCCATAGTCCCCTAAGGTAATAATAACAAGCTACCACACGCAAAAAGGTAAGTATTTAATTATACAAGCATGTAAAATTCAGCATTGTCAACTAGGGTATTAGATAAATTAATTATTTAAACAAAGTGACAAAATTGTAAAATAAATCAAGTAAGTAATTTGTCCTACTTATTTAAATCAAACGACTGATTCTAATTATTGTAATAACAATAAAACATCAAACATATGGTTTTTGTCTAACCTAGTTACCTACTAACATTAAACTGAACATATTGAAGCCATCAAGTGTTCGTTGGGGCATTTCCCGCCAATGATATAACTTCAGCAGTGGAACGGAAAAACACGCAATGTCAGTGGCAAATATATTACAACTTATTTACAATTTGGAAACACTTTCATTTGTGTTTACTAATTCAATAGAAATAAGCATCTAATCAAGTTACACAAGAATAATATTTTTCATTTAAATTTTGGGCGCGACTGTATCTAATTTATTTCTATTATCTATATTCCAGTTTCCAAAATCTCTAAGTAATAATAAAATAATATTACAGCTTTTAGACACTAGACAGCATGATGTTCGACACCCTGAAGATTTTTTTACTATTCTTAATACACATATAACGGGTTACTTTATATTAATTTGTATGAAGCGCTTTTGATCAGTCCCTCACAATCAAACAATTTTTTAACTCACGCTAAAAATGACAATTTCATTTCATCACGATAGATGTTTTAGTGCTTAGCTTATGCAACTTAGGACTAGGAAGTTTTTTTTACTTTCAATCATAGAATTTGTAACAAATCGTGCGTTTTCAACAATAAGAGATGATCGTGAAATGCAATCGCAGCAGGAAGTAGATTGTTTTCTGAGTCCACGCAAAATCAATCGTTTAATCGTAGAAATCCGTAAAGGAAACAATTTAAATATCAGTAATAATAATAATAATAATAATTCCTAGCTAGATCAATTTATCGCCCCCGAAACCCCCTATATTCTAAATTTCATGAAAATCGTTGGAGCCGATTCCAAGATTCCAATTACATATAATATATATACAAGAATTGCTCGTTTAAAGATAATATAAGATAATATACCTACCTATTGTGTGATACTGTGGCATTATATTGTATACTTATGTGTTTTAATCTAAATAGTAAAATTAGATAATTTTTCACACATTTTTTACCATTTCTACGATTAAATGCAGTCAATGTCATGCTCAATCGATATAATATAAACGGTTATATAAATAATTCTAGCTAACACTGGGCCTATCGGTCAAGGTTCGTCTCACTTTCTTACCCCAGACCATTTAGGTTTTAGGCTGTTGTTTGCATTTAGGAATTACAAGTCATAAAAATGCTTCTATCGTACTTGATGTTACCTGATACTTATTTACGCTAAAACATTTTTTTTTAATTCATCTAATTATAAATTAGCGCCATTACTGTTGAAACTTGAATGGAGCTTTTTACGGCCCACCTCATTCCTCAATACTTTTGAATGGGTCTCGCACATTATAAAGGCGAAAGTTTATGAGTGTGTATGTTTGTTACTTCTTGACGCCTAAACGACTACCGCGATTATTTTAAATTTTGGTATGGAGTTAACTGACACCCTGGATTAACGATAGCGTTTTACCTACTGCGAGAAAATGACAATCTATTTTCCCTAATAAACCACGGTTAACACCGCGAGTCACTGCTAGCATATTATAATTAAATTTAGCCACAAAAACGGTTTTCTTTCTAAATTCCATTTATTACGTATCTATCTATGGTCTGGCAAAATTAAATAGAGTGAGGTTCTGTCACTCGTGAGATCTTGGACTATAATGTAAATTGTAATATTTATAAAAGGTAATAATTGGGTACCTAATAATTATGATTTTTATGTAAATAATAATATGATGTGATTTGTGAATAAATATTATTAAGTACTTAAGTACTTATCTTAATTTTGATACCTAAAGTAGTTTTTTAGTTTTAATCAATCTTCAAAAGAGAAAAAATTAAATTTTGACTCTTATGAGGAATAAAAATTAAATTTGTGACCATTTATTATTAAAGATACTTAAGAGGACTCCACACCGCCGTCTTCCATACAAACGTTGTCCCCTGTTTCCTCCCTGGATAAGTCCGGTAGAGTTATGGTTTTTTTTCCTGAATATCTATGGCCACTATTAGCATGTCCCTATGTTTTCTTTTTTTTATAATTTTATTATTAAAAAAGATAGAACTTCCAATAACCCAAAATAATGGCCAGATTTTCCTCTGTGTTCAAACACCCCGAAAACAAAACTGGCTATAATAGATAGGTATACAAAAAAAATAAAACATAGGAACACAGCTCAAGCCTTGCTTTAATTATTTTTAGTGAAAAAAGTACTTAAATCGGTTAAGTTTTGGAGAAGGAATCAGCGGACAACGAATCGAAGATTTTCTGTTCTTTTATTAGAACTTTTGCCGTGTTGTCTCTATCGCGCTCTGCGGTGGGAGACTTGAGATTGGTGAGACAGCAATACATTTTCAAATACCTACCTATTTTCAATTTCTCTCGCCCCTGGTGTATCCTCTTAATACGGACTTTTAAGAACTTTGCTGTTTCAGGGCGTCATCGAAATCAAAACGTTAGCATTTTAAAAAGAGAGGAAACGCAAACACTGTTTTTCCATACAAACGACAATTTACTCCCTGGACAATGCGTCTAGAGACAAATAGGTATTTTTTTTATAAGTATACAATATTGGGTTCTGAGAAGTGTTAAAGCTATGCGTCTACGTTCGATTTTTTTCTAAATTTACTAATAAATAAAAAATATGACCCTAATAAAAAAAATCGCAAAAAATGAATACCCCGTACCCCGCCAATCTACCGACCATAAAACAAATTTGAAAGATAACGTGGAGGCATAGACTCACTCTTCCTGAAGATATTTGTAAAAATAATAATTAGATAGGCTTGGTTTCCGCACACAAAGGGTAAAAACGCGACCCATTAAGAGGGCGACTAACCCCAAAAATCAAACATCGTCCTTCTCTCTTCACACTCACGCCCGTCTTTCATATGCCAGGTGAAAAAGAACGACGCGAATTCATCACCAAATTAGTTTTTTCTCAATAACTCGATAAATATACAACATTTTAAAAATCTGCTAGGTTGATCTCTCAATGATAGAATTTCATACAATTTGTAAAAATATTAACTTAGTTTAATGCACGGTTATGGCAATAAATGAAAAATTCGTGAAAATTAGATGCATCTTTGTGATTTTTTTCTATCGAGAAAATTTAAGATATCGCGTTTTTGCTCAGATCGTATTCTCGGAAATATAATGTAGTATCTAATTTTAGAAAATGAAACAATTCGGGGCCTATTTTCAAGTACAAAAATGAATTATAAAATCGACACTTTAGGGTTAGTCGCCCCCTTAAGACTTCGCTGTCTGTTCGTTTGTCTGTCTGGCCTGCGTCGAATTTGGTTCATAGCGTGGGAATTGTAAGTACATTTTTCCGGAGGAAGTTATCTGTAGGTAGAAATCATTTTTTAACCGACTTCCAAAAAGGAGGAGGTTATATGTTCGGCTGTGGAGATTTTTGTTACCTACGGTTGTTTGCCACTGCCTATGGGCGCTGAAAGGGACTTAGGCTTGGGTCACACGGCACAATCCTGCACGTTTTTTGCAGCTGTAGGTATACGTCTTAACACTCTTGGTTAACGAATAAAATTGTATGCGCTACTATATTTCATTCGTTAAGACGTATACCATAACTGGAAAAAACCTGGAGGAATGTGCCGTGAGAACTAAGGGTCAATTCAGACCGCAACGCGACGAGAAGATGCATTTCTGTATGGATTTGACAGATTTGCAAGACGTCTCACCGCACTGAGAGAGTGTGCGCACGCAATTGAAATGTCAATTCAGTACAAAATATTTAGAAATTGTCCGAAATTTCGGATCAGAAACAACGTCCGCGCTGTCTCTTACATTTTGTACTGAGCCGAGTGAGCTCGAACTCGCCGGAAGGTTATTTCGGATAGTGTGCGGGGTGGCGAAATTCAAATGTTTCTGGTCAGAATTCGGACAATGTGCGGCCGGGCTTAACCCTGAATTAAACCAGTCTTAGGTAGGCCCATGGTAGGCCGTTTGTCATCCGCCGCGCCGTCCACCGAAAACGAGATTATTTTCGGCCGATAAAATGCCACTTTTGACCGCTGGGGGCTTTATTTTCTACCGACATTGGTCTAGCGACCCATGCCGCCGCTACAAATGGTGGCGTAGAGCAAAATGAACCATATAAGCTTATATCATACAGTGGCATTTTATCGGCCTAATAATCTCGTTTTCGGCGGTGGGCGTGGCCCAACGCCCTATCCAGCTATTTCGCCGCTCCGGCCAAAATAATAATTGCCGCCTCAAAAACCGGCCAAGTGCGAGTTGGACTCGCGTACGAAGGCCACCGACGCGACACTGCGCCGCTCTCAATTTGCCATTTGCCGCCCCTCATTTTTGCCGCCCCGGGCAATTGCTCGGTTTGCCCCCCCCCCCCCCCCCCCCCCCTAGATCGGGCCCTGCCGTGGCCTTAGTATGCCTTAGTTCTTAGATATGCTTAATTGTGTATTAAAGATGCCTTCTTCCCGGTAAGAAAGAAGTTACAATAACTGAAACTCAGCACTGAAATCCTATCGAAATGTAAGCATTAAGATATTCAATGACGAATTGCAACCGATCACGTGCGGCCTTCGAAACGAGCTTGCGACACACCTAATGGGTCTCAAGCACAATCCACGATCTTAGTACAAACTTTATGATGAAAATCAAATCAAAATTATTAAGTACATAGAGACTTGAGTATCACGCGAAACCATTTTCCCATTAATAATGTAGCCTATGTCCTTCGACCTTCCACATGATAGGTACTACCTATTAGGTATGTGGGTAAAGTATGTTCATTAAGAGGATTCCACACCGCCCTTTTTTCCATACAAACGTTGTCCCCTGTTTCCTCCCTGGATAATGCTAGTAGAGTTATAATTTTTTTCCTGAATATCTACGGCCACTAATACAATGTCCCTATGTTTTCTTTTTTTTCATAATTTAATTATTAAATAAGATATGAACGTTCAAAAACCCAAAAAAATGGCCAGATTTTCCACTGTGTTCAAACGTCCAGAAAACAGATTTGGCTAGATTATACAAAAAAAGCAAAACATAGGAACACAGCTCAAGCCTTTTTTTAATCTTTAATGAAAAAAGTACTTAAATCGGTTAAGTTTTGGAGAAGGAATCAGGGGACAACGAATCGTTGATTTTCTGGATTTTCTGCAGTTGTCTCTATCGCGTTCTGCGGTATAGGCTTGAGGTAAGGGAGACAGCTATAGATATTACACGCACTTTTTTTTCATTTCTCTAGCCGCTGTTGTATCCTCTTAAGAATTGGTCTACGCCAGCTATCCCCAACCCGCGGCCTGCATGCGGCCCGCCGCACCGGGACTTTATCTGTTGCCCGCGTGATGTTAAACCATTTTGAAATTTTCGCCCACCGGCAAAATAATGTAAAGCCATCGTGAAAGTCGTGTTTTTTTCCAAAATCGTTAATTTTGAAGAACGTTATTTTTTAACCCCAACAAAATTTTTGTTGCGGCCTGCGACTCCAAGACCAAAACATTTTTGTGGCCCGTATAAAAAAAAAAGGTTCGGGAGCGAGCGAGCTAGCGATTAGTTCTACGCGATACGAACTAATCAGTTGCTCGTAAATACTTATGAACTTAGGTTCTGTAAGTTCCCACTAGGGTGGAATTTAGAAAATACATAATATACATATTATTGTATGGTGGACCCACGGACTCGGAGCTAATATAGGGTGGATCCGACTCTATCAATTATATGAATAGTAAGATTTATGTCGATCTAGTATCTACCTGGTTAAAAAAAAACTACTTCCGGTGCCGCCTTTTTCTTAAATTATTGCATAAATAAAAATTAGTTAGGTAATTAGTGATGTCCAGTCGCGTGGAACATAAGACCTTAATAGCCTAACTGTGCAAAAATGAATAAAAGTTGTGTTCCGCCATCTTTTTCTATTAAAAAAAATTGTGTTATCAGCGGGATATTCCGATTTTTTTTCTACGTTCGGAAACGCTGCAAATCGTGACTAAGCGTCCATCACACCGAAACGAAACCAGCTTATAGTCTGGCATAAAGGTGAAGAAATTAAAAAGTGGCAACATCGTAGTCGTGTCATGTCATCCATCCCTTTTTGATTGATTTGAAAGGGTTGTCACTTTTTAATTTCATCATTTTTATGCCAGACTATACGCAGCGATGCAAGAGCGGTACAAAAATCAAGCAGCTATTTTACATTTCAATTTTTTTAATAACTAGATAACCTGGTGAACTTCGTATCAGCTGTTTCCTCCTTCTATAAGACTTTCCTGCATTTCCAGGAATATTTCAAGACTGAAACTGTCAGAATTTGGCTTAAATTGGTTCGGCCGTTCTCGAGTTTCAGCGAGACTTTGTATTGTCTCTGACAGTTTTAGTTTACACAAAAAAATAAAACTAACCTTTCTCTTACGATTTATTTCTATTTACCAATCTTAACAGTGCCTAATTCTGACTAGACAAAATCAAATTCGCAGCAACTATGTACTTATAACAACTGTAAAAAATCAATCCAATAAAAAAGGCAATAGATACTTTATAGCAAAGTAAATTATATATTTTTTTTGCGTTAAATATGTAATTTCTAAAAAAATTGTGGCAATTTCAACACCCGTTAAAAATAATTATTAAATCAAAAATCATGTTATCCCTCTATTGCTATTAATATAGAATAATAAGAGGGAGGAATATTAAGAAGAGGAATAAAATGTAACAGGTGTTTGTGAAATATTGCTTAGGTCTTTACAGCAAGCTTAGCATGACCACAATAAAAATGCAAAACAGAAATACTGACAGATTTCAGGGACAAATTGACAGATCTGTCACATTGTATCTTCCTTAAAAAGAAACCTAGTTATTACCACTGGCAACAAAGACTTTTTACCTCATCAAATTACTGACACTGGCTATTCCTTATGGGAGGCCATTTTTAAAGAAGAAGAAAAAAAAACCTCTTTTATAGTTGCCATGCTAAGTTTGCAGTTTAATCAAAGTTTAACAAAGAAATTCTGGATAAGCATCACACATAAATTTAACAAATTAATACAAAAACATTGGTTATGGTTACCCAACTTGTCTAAATAAGCACAAACACACGAAAATACGTACAAAATACTGTTTATTGTCACATTCAAACAATAGAAAACAAGTCTTGTTTCACTGATTGTCACATTTTTATTAGAACTATTTACAAATGCTTATGATTCTGATGCTATTTCTTTTTCAACTGCTGTTTCATTTTCTACAGCTGTATTATCCTTTGCTTCTGAATTAATTTCTTCTGTAGACTTAATTTCTGTGCCTTTAGCTTCTACTTTACCAGTAGACTGAGATTCAGATGATACTTCTGTGGTATTCTTCGTTGCTTCTACGTCCTCTTCAGTATCATTTATTTCCGTTATAACAACATTACCATTCGGTTTAGCATTCTCCTTACCCGCATCTAAGTCTATACTTATATTAGCCTTACTGATAGCTTGGATAATGTTCTGGAGGGTCTCCGTATCGACTTTTTCCTCTGGTTCACTCTTTTCTAGCTCAGGGATTTCTGGGTCTGCTGCGCCTAGAGCGATCTCTAGATGGCTCGGTTTGGGTTCTACGCTTCTCTCCTTCTGTGCTCTCTCCGGCTTGTTCTTTTTGGACTTGGCCTTCTTGGGTTTCTGCTTGGGTTCCTCCTCTTTCTGTGCCTGGTTTTTGAACGCGTCAATTTCGTTCTGTAAGTGCGTTATGCTCTGGTGTAAGGTCTCGCACGTCGCCGCCATCGATTCAGGCTGAAATGTTAAAATCAATGTCATTATGTAAATGTTTAAAATTTTAAACGCTATTTAAACGTTTTAAAGTTATTACTTATTGGGTTGACTAACCTATTAATGTTTGCAACATGTTTATATATATATATATATATATATATATATATATATATATATATATATATATATATATATATATATATATATATATATATATATTGTATTCTTGTAGTATTCTGTATAATTAAAAATAAAATAATCATCAGCAAGATTAGATAATCACATTAACCAATGGCTCACACCCAACTTTGGTTATGTCAAATATGGCCTCCGTGGTCTAGTGGTTTAGAGCGTGGCTCTTGGCTCTGGAGGTCGTGGGTCGATTCTCGCGTTAGAAACATGTTATTTCCAAGTCTGATTAAGACAATGCAGGTTGACCAGTGACAACCTGATTGTCTGACAAGTAAGATGATCCATGCGTCGGATGGGCATGTAAAAAGTCGGTCCTGCGCCTGATCTCTCGCCAGTCGTGTCGGTCTTCCGTCCCACTTTGTTATGAGAGTAACAAGCATGGGCGCACCCAGCTTCTGGGCCAGGGGGCCCAAATTACCCAGGTTCTGGTGCCAGGGGGGGCTGGTGCCAGGGGGGGGGCAAGTTACCCAGGTTGTGGGCTAGATGGGGGACTAGATAATATACTTAGTAGGGACGTCAACAAGATCCAGGGGGGGGCAGCTGCCACCCCCCCCCCCCCTCGGTACGCCCATGGTAACAAGAATAGAGAGTGCTCTTGTGTACTGCGCACACACTTGAGCTCTATAATTACTCTTGCGTAACTCGCCCGGTTTCAATGAAACCGGCCACTGTCACCGAAACCGGCGTGGGAGTTATTATTACTAAGGGCGCTTTTCCTTTCGTGCGTAATGTTGCCTGACAGGGTTCTTCTGGTTAAAGTTACGTTACTTCCCCTCAGGGCTGCCTTATGTACGATTTAAACCGTACTCGTACGATTATTTGTACAATTTACTATTGTACGATTGTAAGTTTACGATCGTACACAAAACGTATACGACTTTTTAGGTGCTTATGAATTAGATATCATAATCTTGAAATTAGATGTGACCTTGCAAAATTTTTACCATAAACAAACATGTTCACTCCACATACCCCAGGGCGACAAGTAAATTTGATTTTAACCTTTAATATTTTCGAATTAAGTTTGGGATTGCTTGCATTACTTCGGTACTTATCTCTTTCTAATGTATGTTTGATTGAAAGTATAAACCAAAGGTATATAAACTTGTTATTGCCGGTCGCAACTCGCATTTCGCGTTTTAGTTTGAAATCAAATAAACCGGTTTTAAAAAATTTATGAATATATTTTTATACTTAACTAGCTGTCCCGGTGAACTTCGTGTCACTTAAAAACCTACCCTGGACTTCTACGAATATTTTAAGACTAAAATTAGCCCAATCCGTTCAGCCGTTCTCGAGTTTTGCGCTTAGCAACACATTCAGCGACTCATTTTTATATTATAGATTAAAGTTCTTTTTTTTTTATGTACGATCTTTTTATGTTGAGCCTACTACAGAATACGACATTTTAGAGCTACCGATACGATCGCGCAGATTTTACATCTGGCAGCCCTGCTTCCCCTATACATCCGCAACACCAGAATAGTCACAAGTGCGTTACCTTCTCCTCGACAGGCTGCGGCGGCGGTAGCGGCGGCCTCTCGATGTTGTGCTCGCGAAGAGTACTCAACAGCGTCGAGCGCTCCGCCTGCACACATAAGAATGAACTCAGTATACATAATACAGGGTGCAATTAAACCTACCTTCCAAATTTTTTTCCAGGGCTTAGGTATCACTAGATGACGCCCGCAGCTCCGTTGCGCCAAAATTCGTTTATCGCGCTGGAACCGTACATTTTTCCGGGATAAAAAGTATCCTATGTCCTTTCCCGGGACTCAAAGTATCTCCATGCCAAAAATCAGCAGAATCGGTTCAGCGGTTCGAGCGTGAAGAGGTAACAGACAGACAGACAGACTTTCGCATTTATAATATTAGTATAGAAGTATAGATATGGAAGTATGGAAGTATGGAAATATGGATTAGGAGAGTCCATTTAACCAAAAAAAATAACACCCATTATGTATTTTATCCCATTTAAAATCGTTGCAGAACGATCACTTCGCGGCGGTGAGTATGAGAGGGGCGGGGGTGACGCGGGGGGAGGCGCACGTAACGCGCGGGCGACGCCATTAATTGTGGTGTTTTTTTAGGATAACTTCGAAAGCTATTTCTCAGAATTTTAGTACTGAGTTTCTATATTCATTCAATATACCAAAATTTGGCCGGAAAGTTTAAGTGCATCCTGTATTGCATGTAGGAATAATCAAAATGTTGCTTGTCAGTGACAAGAGTGAGGTGTGTGTGTGAATAATATTGAGATGATATTGAAATATTTCTACTGAAAGGGTTTCTTAGTGGACAATGCTTCTATGATGTTGTTTTAATATGTATTTATTATGCATTTTGTTAAATCGAAATTTGAGTATAAGGTTTTAGTAGATTCGTAATAATGGCTCATACTTTAGTAAAGTTTTTATGATTTGTATATTTGATGCATTTTGATTTGGCTCAACCTTTATCAATATAGAATCAACATACCTGCAATGTTCTGCACAGCCCTTGCAGACTAAGCAGCCTCCGGCCAGTCGTCTGTCTCTCCGTACACATCTCGAGCAGAGCGGTCTGTGAGCTCTCCCATCGCTTCTTCCATGATAACGACTCTTTCTCCAGTTTAAGGATCTTCTTTGACATCTGTAATTGTATCAAAACTTTGAAAGCAAATTCTTATTTTATTTCGACACAAAAACATAAAATTTGCAAAATTGGCTGATTGCATTACGGTTTGCGCTGTATTATGCTCAATTCACACCGGAATGGCAAAAGCGAGGCGAGCAGTTTCAGTGTCATATAATTTTAAACTTTATCTTCATTAGTGTAATACATAGTATCGCTTGAGAAATCGGCGTCGCCGGCGCACACAGGACCTTTTGAGGTATCTAGCTTGACAAAAAGAATTTTAGGTACCGTTATAGAGGAAAAATAGGCCAAAAATTGTGTTTTTATATGGGAGCCCCCCTCAATTTTTTATTTTATTTAAATATTATTATTAATGAACATTTGAAGTGCCTGGCTATTGGCATTATTGATTACGAGCAAAAAAGGGTTAAAAAAAATATCGTTTGTTGTATGGGAGCCCCCCTTAAATATTAATTTTATTTTGTTTTTAGTATTTATTTTTTGTTATTATGTATAAATAAACATAAATACGTATGTTACTGCGTATTTAAATGAATAAAATATTTATGTCCACCTAAATCTTACAAAAGGCCTTGTGTGCGGCGGCCGCAAGAGCGGCCATGAGCGTCCACGGGCGGCCTTAGATTTCTCAAGCGATACTATGTATTACAATAATGAAGATAAAGTTTAAAATCATATGACACTCAAACTGCTCGCCTCGCCTCTGCCATTTCGGTGTGAATTGAGCCTTAATGTCTACAATAAAACCTGAAAAAAAAAATATACAACTATATGAGGGGTGGAGGACTAAGCTAGAATCCTAAGCCCGTATAAATAGTTGGCTTTCAAAATTCATCTCAAGACGCTAGTTGGTTGATATCCTCTCAAACACTGATCAGCAACTTAGGATGTTATCTAATTAATAGTTTAGCATCAGGAGCGTTTCGGTTGATACTAATATCATGATATCGACTCAATCACCCCAAATCAGCAACTAACAATCCAAATCAGTAACTAAATATAAACTAAATATTATAAGCCTATTCTACACATACGAGTTACGTTTCGTTTATACGATTAAAAATCGATTTTATTAATAAAATAAATTTTTACTATATTATCTTTATTTTCTCACATTTTTATAACACAAATTACCAAAAGTAATTAACCTCTATATTTTTGTATTATCCTAACTCATTTTCGTTTAAATTAAATGAAAAAACTCATAACTCTATAACATATTTTATAAAACACGTTCAGTCAAACGGAACGCGTTGAAGTCAACAGCTGACTGCTGTCACTGTCAAGTGTCAAGTATATGTTTATTTCTTGATTTCTAGGTTATTTTCAAAGAAGAAGAATATTGTTAAAACTTTGTAAAAATCTTTAAGTTTTTTCGTTAGAACTTACAAGTATTAAGCATAACTTTACCGAAAGCTGTGTAGTGTGTAATAATGTTTTGTGTTTCTTTATTTACATACTTTTTAAATAGTCCAAAGGGATATTATTTGTTAACCCTATTCTTTGTTTCAGGCCAACATAACGTGGTTTGTCCAACAGCGACTACTAATAACACACATTCTTGCTTTCTTGAAGATAAATTCAGATTCAATTAAAGAACTGTACCTGCCTTACCAAGGCCGTCGATGTAGAAGAATATTATCATAGAACTGAAAGAACATCATCAGTCATCAATAAGCTATGAAATTGTTCTGTACAAAAAAGCTTAATAGCCTTATTACATTTTAATTTTAACTTAGTAGTAATTTTGTTAGCAAAATTATAGATTATATTTATCAACAGCTCACACAGAGCTGTGTGAGTTTATCTAGCCCTAAGATCTTGGCAAGATGATGTTATATCTCTATGAAGTTATAACTTCTTATATCTGGCTCTGAAGTTTGATTGATCAATTTGTATCTTTCAGTAAGTTGAGTGAAATATTCTTTGGACCTTCTACATCCAACTTAACAATTGAAGTTTAAAGTTTACCTTTTTTCTTTACTTTAGAACTTGATAACACAGACACAGTATATACTTTAAATATTAAAAATTTCAATAACAATTTTCATTTTCCTTTAGAAGATACTTTAAATATTTTGTTTTGTTTCTGTGGCTAAGAGTTTAACTGATGAAACATATTATGCTAAAAGTTAAAATAAAGATAATGATGAATTAAAAGATTATTTTGTATTTTATAATCCCTACCTTATACTTAACCTGTGGTGTTTGAAAAGATTAAAGAACCTATTTTACCAAATAAAATTTGGACTATAATAGTTAGAAAGGGACTTTTAATTAAACCTCTAGTATTATTCTGTTACTTTAGCACAGTCCACAGAGCAAGTCTATCTTACTAATTTATTTACTCATGACGAAGGCATTAGGCAATATAATATAACCTTACTAGTTGGCATTAAACCTGTAGTTTCCTAACTTAAATATTTTATTGTATGTATTGTATTTATTAGTATATTATTTATTTATTGCACATCACCGTTTTCCTGGATTTATCACTGAATGTTAAAAGGTTGCCTGGAAGAAATTGCTTCTATGTAATATGGCCGCCTTTGTGTACTATATGTCTTATTTATCAATAATTGTTGTTAGTATTTAAGTTTTATAGTATTTTTTTGCACAATAAAGTTCTTATATTTGTTTATTAATTAATTTCAGTAGACTACATAAGCCTTTATTAGTACTTATGGCAAAATTAGATCTGCAGAGTACGGTTTATTTAAGATTCATTATTAAGTATTTATATTAGCTTGATAAGGCGGTTTATATACTTACTTTAAATAGATTAATTAATAGAATAATGTAATGTCAAAATTTTGCCCCGATTTAAGGTCAAAATGTATTAAACACTGTAAATTCGTTTTAAATATATATTACGCACTTAACAGCTTGGTATATTAATTTTGTGTTTAAAAATAAGCATTCCATATCCCAGAAAATACTCTTGAAATTATTATTTTTTTCTTCGAATTGTGGGAAAAATCCCTAAATTGGTATCCCTGAGCACGCTTAAGTCAAGGTCTGCCCACACTTAAGAATTAGCCACTCAAGCAACAGTTTGATAGCACATTTGAGTGCAAGATTTCGTTTATTAATATGTTGCGCGCTCAAGCGTCAGTTTGACAGTACAGTTGAGTGCAAGATTTGGTTTATTAATACATTGCCCACTCGCTTGATCAAAGGCACTTAGAAGCTGTACTCGAGTGAGGTTTATTAATAAGGATAGCAGCTTGAAACACGTTTTAAGCGAGCTCTTAGTGGTAAGAGCCAACTATTTATACGGGCCCTAGTCACCTCCAAAACATTATTTTCATTAACAAAGCACTGGATAAAGTATCCTCCTTGGAAAGTAAATAGGGATGAAAATTGGTAATCTATTTGTACTAGCAATTAGTGTGCTATAACCAAAAACCATATTAAGTAGTAAAATCTGTCAAATAAAAACATACCTGATCTATCTGTTCCTTGGATTTACCAAACACTTGGTTACTCTTGGACAGCACGGACTGGAACTCATCATATTTGGCCGTGTACAGTGCCAGTTGGTTGCGTAGGGATGTCTCCATGGTTTGTTGCTCCATGATCTTCGCTCGGTACTGAGCTAACGTCACTTTCATCTGCTCCATCTCAGCATTCAACCTCTCTCTATCAGCTTGATGTTCTAGCGCCGCTTTCTGCATCTTTGCGTCTGATAATTGAGATTCAAGATTCATCTGCTTCGCCATTTTGTCCACCTGAAATGTAAATTTATTTTAGCAGCAGTTTTGTTTAGTTTATTTCATTACTTTATCATTACTCAATTTTGTTTTCCTGTCTATAGACTATAACCTCTACACAAAAACTGCTAAATCAATTTTGGTGAAAGTAATAATTTTTATTATTTTTATCTAAATGATATTGATTATAGAGTGAGATGTCATCTTATATATAAAATTCTCGTGTCATAATGCTAATGTTTGTGCGTTTTAAGATGATATGGGTGACAGTTTACATATTCCTTGCTACGGGTTTTTTTTTACAAGAAAACAGAAAAAAAAACAAAATGTAATAAATTATATTCCATCTACAAAAACAAATGTTTCCTATAATTGTAAATGAATAAAAACGAAAAGTTGCTAAATGCTAACTTATTAATATAAAATTATAAATATTAACTGTGAAAAATTATTGTTACGAAAACATTTGATGCATAAAACGGAACTTATGTCAATAGAGATTGACTCTGTTGAATCGAAATCAAATCGATAAAAAAGGGCGGCCATCTTAAATCGCCGGCACCGCTGAAATATCAGTACCAAATCGATAATTTCGATTGCAATTCCTTTACGAAGGGATTTGATATTTTTAAATTATCGATTAATTTTTGTTCGGTAACTTCCCTACTATTGGCAATTATAATGTGTCACGCATATCATCATAAAACGCACAAACTATAGTTACCATACACCTCCGAACGGCTTCACTGATTTTTACCAAATTTTATATGCATGTTCAGTAGGTCTGAGAATCGGCTACTGGGTTCTTTTTATATTGATAAGTGCACTTATTGAATAAATAATAGTAAATTATTACAACTCGAGACCGACGACGAGCATTGTTTGTGCGACGGGATAGCGATGGACTTTGCCATGGTAACATACTAATTTAGTCACTTCAATAAAATAATATGGGTGAAATTATCCAGTGTATGTCGTGCGTATGTATTATATATTTCTCTATGTACGAAATACTTTATATGGCAAAGCAACATTTGCCGGGACACCTAGTAATGATATAGAATAGTTTTCATCTTAGAAAAATTACAATTCCCACCCTATTTGCCAATGAAGTTGGTAGCAACATTCATACTAATAAATTATAAATGCGATAGTGCGCCTGTCTTCACGCCCACACTGCTGAACCGACTTAGCTGATTGGTACGGAGAGTGGAGACACTTGGAGTTTCAAGAAAGGACATAGGATACTTTTTATCCCAGAAAAGATACGGTTCCCGCGCGATAAAATAATTTTGGCGCACTGTAAAACTCTGGAACGAACAGTCACCAGCAGTATTACCTGACAGACCTATACGACCTGCAAACATTCAAGAAGAGCGCATATTCCCTCTTAAAAGGCCGGCAACGCACCTGCAGCTCTGATGTTGCGAGTGTCCATGGCCGACAGTAGTTGCTTTCCATCAGGTGACCCGAAAAAAACTTGAAACTCACCTGTTGCTCCCTCAACTGGTACTGCTGCACCACACTCTTGAACTTCTCAGTGATGGTGATATTGTCCTCTCGGAGCTTGGCATTCTTCTCGTTGTTCTGTTGCAGCAGGGCCGTGATCTCAGTAAGCGTGTTTTGGAACTTTGCCTGAGTTTCCTTCCGCCGTTCCTCCTCCTCACGAATCTTGGCCAGAGATTCATCCTGGGAAAATTCATACAATGAGACTTTAAAATTTTGATGAATAAGCAGGCCATTTTTAACCAAGACTTTGTTTAGTTTCTTTATAGAATCACCAATCAAATTGTACGGCGTATTGGCGTTTCTATAATGAAGCGATAAAGAATACATCATGGCTAAAGGCTCAAGTATATTGCCAACTTAGGCATAGAAAATATCATACAGTTATAGAGCCTCGGTAATCCGGAATCCCGCTTGTGCTAGCCCGCTATGAACTTGACTTTCGGCATCATGCATACCGAAATTTCTAAGAAATTCATTCTTATGTTTACAAATTAGGATTGCTTGCACGTGTACACTGTTTTTTTTTTAACATAAAAAGTATCTAAACATTATCATATTCTCCGTTGCCTTTAAACTTCCAAACAGTAAATATGGTTAGCGAAACAAAAATCACTGTATATTGACAGAAATTCTTTGATTTCACTACTCTCCATTTAACGACTACTCTCTATAACGTCATAAAATGCAGGGTCCCTTCAGTGATTTTATATAGAGCTTACACTATATGCACAAAAAGATAGCTTATAATTTTTTTTATTCTAAATAAATTTCCTATGGGATAAATACAGGTAAACATAAAACAGGAAGGCACATGCTTGCTCCCCATACTTTGCTTCTCATGTGTAAAAAAAATTACCTTAATAGACTTATTCTGTTTCTGCAATTCCCGACACAGGTTCTCCAGCTTGGACTTAACAAGCACTGTTTTATTGTACTCATGCTGCAATTGCTCCTTCTCCTTCAACAACAGAGCATACCGTTTGTCCGATTGTTTTATATAGAACTGCAACTTCTTATTATCGTCTGTCGCTTGGACATACTTCTTGCATACATGGGAAAGTTTCTCATCAGGATTAGGTATTGAGTTCAATGATTTCATAAACTGGTCCAAATTCTTGTCGTCTCTTTTTGACTTGTCATTCTTTTTCTTTGGTGCCTCCTGAGGCTGAGGCATTGGAGACTTCTCCTAGAAAAAATTAATGTAACATGTAACATTACAGAAATTATACAATAAACACTGAAAAAAACCATAGAGATATACCATGTTCATAGTAATGACGTAATGTAAATAGAAGTTACAGTTAAATTTTATGGTGCTACAAAAATATCAAACAATTTACAAAGTGGGGTTGCTATGTTACTTATTTATCAATTTTTTCTATTGATTACATGGATAATTGACGAAAGGTTATGGCTTCCAAAAGGTAAGAAACACGTGAATTTCTGTTCCGGCCAAATATATCGTAAACAGTTTCTTAATTTTGGCTCTTAGCCAGCAACTTATGAGGTTATTTACTGCCTAAAAGCCTAACCCAACTTCATATCTTTAAAGCATGGGGAAACACTAATTTGATTAGTATTACGATGTCTAGCAATCATCTATTTTTATAATTATAAAAAGGAGAAATTTAAATGCTATGTAAAAGCGATATTTGATACAGTAAATCTATTTTTGTAACAGTTTACTTACTTCAGTTACATTTTCTGGTGCGGGGGTACTATTTGGAATTTCTTTTGGCGCTGCATCTGTTTCAACTTCCATTATTATTAACTCCGGAACTACAGTAGATTTTAATTATTAATAATCTTTATTCTATTTATTCGGCTGTTTTGTACAAATCGTACGAATTACAAAATACAAATTGAAATCGAAATAGAAACGTCAAAAAATTAAAATGTCAAAAGAGTAAAGACGGGAACTCAGTGTTGCCAACACGACTCATACAAAATTTGCTAAACTGCTGTTAATATTTTGTCAAAATTAAAATTATGCTAAAATTTTCAGTCCAAAACGTTGTTTAATTTTAAATCTTTAATAATCAACAAAATCTCAATTTATTTTATGTTTTAATCAATTACGTTATCGAATAAAATATTTATATCTTGTTCTTCATCGATAGCTGATGCTGCTGATGAACATGTAAACTCTTAACTATCCTTGGTAGTTTCAATACCTATAAGCGCAATACATTATCCGGAACTGCTCGTAAGAATAACAGCATTTCCTTGTCCTCTCTAGGCCAAATTTGATGTACAAAATAGTATAAATTAAAGTTTTTACTGACAAACGGTTGCGAAGTATTATCTACATTCATTTGGCTGAAAACGCGTTCAATTTCGGCGTTAGAATGTGGTAGTCATAATAATGAGTGATAAATACTCAATATTAAATAATTATACACTTTCCTTGCACTTATTCCACTTTATTTTAATATATTTATTACAAAATTGTTAAATACACGACCGGTTTCGAAAAAATCATCATCAGGTGTACTGCAGGTAATTTTAAATTTTTTAAAAAATTTGTAAACAAAAAATGGGTTGTCAGCACCACAAATTTTTCCTACCATTCAGTAAAATTTTTATACCATAAACAATATTTTCTACCAAAAATCACAAATTAAATTTTAAACTATAACATTGATAAACTAAAAACAATAATTACTTTAAAAAATATCAGCAAATCAATTAAATGTCATATAACCATAAGTAATAATACAATAATAATAACAATTCATAAAAATACGTCAATCTTTAAATAAGTCAATAATGTCACAAAATAATAAATTGATAAAAAACATGTCATAGTAATGCCAATGTCAGTTTATAAAATCTCTAATAACTAAATTAATATTCAAAAAGGCAAGCAAAACAGTGTGTTCAACAATTTGTCGCATGAGGCTAGGACACTGCTGCACGCCTGTTTTCTTAGCAAAGATTAGGGTCCGAGATAGCTCCTTATGTGAATGCGGCCTAGACGAGGGCACTCTAGACCATATTTTTTTCTCTTGCCCAAGATACCAACCTTCCTTATACGATTTTCTTCCCCCTACTATTCCTCGCCCTTTCAATTTTACTTCAGTTCTGTCCTCTGTAAATACTCCCTTAGTTGAAACTTTATGTTCATACATTTATACTAACAGTATTAAATTGTAAGGTGTATAGAACTAACCCTAGATTTTTCAACAGTCACCGTACGCGTCTCATCATACCGTAACCTTGTTTCTTCATAAAGCCATCTCATAAAGTAAAGTCTTTGCCAAAACACTCTGATACTGGCAACTCACAAAGGAGCCATTAATAAAAAAGAAGAAGAACTAAATTAATTAATGTCAAATGTAAAATAATGTCCTAAAATAAATTTTAAATGTCTTGTAATAGTACCGAATTTGAGAGGCATGTCTGATCATTTAAAAGGTTCCCATATTTCTTGTGTTTGTTTATTTCCAGTGCTTCTAATGCATCCATCTTCCTGCTTTTCGGCAATACATGTAGATATTCGATGTTTTTATCGGGATCGAAGTGATGTCCATTGGTATTTAAGTGTTCGGCAAATGTGGATCTATCCGTTTTCTTCTTCCATGCTGTTAGATGTTCTTTGATTCTTGTTTTAAATTTTCTACCTGTTTGGCCTATATATACTCCACTACATGTATCGCAGGTAAGTTTGTAAGTTTGTATATACCACTGCTGTCTGTGATATTATATTTGTCTTTATTGTTACACAATAAATTCTTAAGGGAACCTGTGGTGTAAAACGCTACCTTTGTATCTTCGTTTTGCAGAATTCTCTGAAATCTGTAGGATAATGGACCAATGAAAGGAATTTTTACCCATGTTTTTACTGTTTTTTCTTTTTCTTCTCTATGGTTATACAGCATTTTTTCTATCATTCTCTTCTTAGCTCTCTTTAACATCAATTCAATGTCAAGAAGTGACAGTACATTCAATATCATATGATAAATACTCTTTTCAGAGTAATTATTACTCTCTTTTAGAACACACGCTTAGTAATTGAATCGGGTCGTTTGTTTCATGGTTAAATCTTTATATTGAAAAAATATTTATTAAGCTAAAAAATATGCTTGCTAAACAACAAATAATTAATGATGCTAAACAACGTAAAGATATGCCAAATTTAGCATAAAATAAACTAAATTGGCAACACTGGAAACTCTATGGCCTCTCTATGAGGGATTTTCATTTTTATTTTTTAATTTTATTTTTAACAATCTTAACTAGATGGCGTAAGGATAAACACTTCTAGATTTTCTATCGGTTCCTCAATCTTCACCGATCTGAAATTATCTGCAGGTTGGCATCACTGACTACATATGGGTTGTGTTTCCAAAAAATATCAGTGTACTGTCAAGTGTGACATAAATCAAAATATCTTAAACCTAAGCGTTCATTGGCCTAAGCTATTAGGCCAGTATACTGGTAACAGTTTAGGAACACGCTAACATAATAACCTGTCAAACTGAAAACTGACAACTGAAAGAGTTTTGGCGGGCATGTCACTTTCAAACTTCTTCTACTTTTTATTGTTGGTGTGGTTTTTATTATTTTTTCCCAAATTGTATTATTTGGGTTTTTGATGTTAAAATATTAGCCATTACATATCCGTTATCTTGCACAAGTGCAGGTAAGATGTTGTCAAAACCAAAATGTATAATTCCTGTGACATTTGGTGTGAATATCGGTAAATAGGGCTATTTCTTCCGTGAGTTTTAGCTAAAACATCGTTATAATAACTTTATTATCCTATTCATTGGAATATTATTGCGTCTTTTTCAAATTGAAATGTATCCAGTAACTGGATAGATTTCAATTTGAAAAAAAAAGCAATAATATTCCAATTGCGACAAAACTGGGCACAAGAATGTAAAACTGGATTCCAGTTTTACATTCTTGTGCCCAGTTTTGTCGCAATTATTGATAGTATTCCCTGGTATTACCGATAGTTGTCTACCCATACGCCATCTAGTTACTGAAATGGAAACTGTTTGACAATCAAATTAAAAATATAGGAAAATCCATTGAGGTACTATAGACTGGAGAGAGCCTTATATCGGTGTATAAGCGTCAAAAGCGTGTAATGTTATGTCCTACTTACTAGGACATAACAAAGGAGTCGGCCTGCGTATTTCATGTAGTAATAAAAGTGATATTAAAGGTTTTTAGTGAACATTTAATGCTAGATGATAATGAGTTTTGTGGTTCCGCTAAATAATAAACCATAAGAATGGTCAAAGAATGCCTCAAACACGTGGATTAAATACGTAAGTTTTGAACAACATTTTTTGGGCTTTTCAATCGGTATTTTTGTAACCTAAAAAGATAATTTATAAGTTTATTAATCCCTTAATCGTGCTATATAAGGCATTGGTGCTAAAAATGTCACATCAATTAATAATTTGGCTATAAAAATTGCATAGCTTTTTACGTGTGTTTACGGATTCTCATCACTTAAACTATAGTTGATCGATATCATGAACTAATTGACTTTCTTTCCTGTTTCATAATGTTCTTCGAAATAACCGACAAATAGAAATATTCCAGAGAATAAACGCACACTACTTGTATGAAAAGAAACACAAAATGGCCACGCGATGACGGGCTAAGACTACATCTATATTATAATATTATGGGAAAATCGTTATCATTGGAGCAAATGACTCGTTTCCAGCTCCCAATAAATTAAAAAAAAAGAATGGCCTCTCTGTCTCAGTCTTAAAAGGCCCATTCACGGCCTCCGTTTCCGGCCGGCAACACCGGGTGTGGAACAATCAGTGAGGCCTATACACTGCAGGACTGCCATGCAGTCCTGCCGTGAATGGGCCTCTTTAAGCGCTTATTCCACTAAAGCGCTTATTGCACTTATCCTAGCTAGGACGTCCTAGCTAGGATCCTAAAAAATTTAGTCAAGTGGAATAACATTTAGAAAGCTAGGATCCTAGCTAGGTTAGGATCCTAGCTAGAATCCTAGCTTTCTAAATGTTATTCCACTTGAATAAATTTTTTAGGATCCTAGCTAGGATAAGTGGAATAAGCGCTTTATCCTAGCTAGGACTTCCTAGCTAGGCTAGGATAAGTGGAATAAGCGCTTTAGTAAATTTGGGCTATAGACAAAATATAGTAAGGAACAATAGGAGCACCTAAAAAGGCCCATTCACGGTAGGACTGCACGGCAGTCCAGCAGTGAATGGGCCTCACTGATTGGTTCGCACTCGGTGTTTCCGGCCGGTAACACCGAGTGTTAACCAATCAGTGAGTCCCATTGACTGCAGGACTGCCGTGCAGTCCTGCCGTGAATGGGCTCTTTTAAACGGCCATTCATTCGAAAGCTATCATTCATCTTTTGTATTTTTTTAAGTTTGAAAGTATCGTTCAAGTAATTACTGATAATATTTAGTGCATAATGTATGTTCAACGTGGATTTTACTCCTTGTCCTAAACTTCTTTTAGCTTAAGTTTATTACCAAATATCTCTTACGGAATTTTCTTTGTTGTCGTTTGTGTTAAACATGTAAATTATAAAGGTAATATTTCAAAAAACAGATCTCTATGAAAAGCACTGACAGTTAAGGCGCTGTCAATTTCATTTTTGTACCCATTTCCGCGAACCGTCATCCGCATTCATTCGATTTATCAAAAAAGTGAAAGACGTCAGCTTCTAATTTTTAATAACTTATTGGTAAGTTCTTGCATTTTAATTCTTTAAATCGTTAGTTTAATTGACTTTATAATTAATATATTTATCATAAACATAATTAAGTGGATGATAGCTTTAGAACGATGTAAAAGACCCCGAGAAATTTGCAAATTCTCGCCGGCCGGATTCTAGGAGGCCGTTATTTTTCAAGATTGCGAGGTCATTGCGCTTTGTCAAGTCGCAAAGGCGGATTATGACTTTTGAACAGCATATTTAGCGTATTTGCAACATGTTTGCAACCGAAAAAAGAAAAATTTCCCTATAATTTCGTCCGTGAAGAAGTAAATGTGCCAGGTGTGGTCAACCGATGACTCTTTTCACTGTCAACATCTTGCGATTTATAACCGCTCTTTGTTCTGGTTTTTGCACATTACAATGTACTTGTAATCGAAAAACTCATTATATATTCTATTTTCATACATAATTAATGAAAATAGTTCTGAAAAAATTAAGTAAGTACTGATGCTAATTTTAATTGGTAAAATAAATTTGCAACTATAGCAAGTTATGCTTGTAGTTGTAACAAGTGGGTTGTAATGATTATCAATGTTTTACCATCTAGGTAGCTGGTGGGTGGTATTCTTGTTTAGTATCAAACCATTGTAAGGAAATACAAGAGTGAATAAAGCTACATAAATTCACCCATACATGTCCATACAAGAGTTGCGTACAATACAACTTTTATGACAAGTCAAACAATAATTAATACAAAATATATTTTGCCTGAACCAATATCTATCGGGATATTAAAAAATCTAAAAATGTGTATTTAATGCCACATACAACCACGATAACAATAGATAATGCTATTGTGTCTGGTTTTTTCACGATCGAGGTATTAATGATGCTTTATAATTTATAAGAATTATAGTATGTCAAGAAATAATAATATTATATACATAATGTTTTTTTATATATTATATTTACTAAAACAACAGTTTAGATCATTTTAGGTAGGTACTAAACAAAACCCAAATATTTTTATCTTGAATTGTTGGATAAGATTTAAGAATCAAATGGACACATTGTTTACTTAATGAATAATACACTGCTAGAACATTGTATTCCCCATAAAGTGTTGCAATTATTAAAGCTAAATTTTGACATAATCATATTTGAGCTTCTAAAGGTAAGTACCTCAGACTGATTTAGAAACTTTACCCTCATATTATTTGCACAAATCTTCAAGAAAGGTGTTTTCCCTCTTAAAAGGCCGGCAACTCACCTGCAACTCTTCTGATGTTGAGGGTGTCCACGAGTGACAGTACCGTAGTTGATTTTCATTGGGTGACCCGTTTGCTCATTTGACCCCCAATCTTATAATATAGAAATGAATCAATTAAAAAAAGTCATTGCAATTATTGAGAGGATGAACTACATATCTGAATACATTTCTTACAACCCCATTGAATAAATTTCTAGCATTTATTCTAAATTCCAATAATACTGCTATCAACTTACGGCCGTTCCCAATATTTGATCTATCTCTGGTTTTGCCCTACTAGAGATAGGAATAGCTCACATTAGACATTAGAGACAAATATTTTATGTCAATTCAATGTTAGCTGCTATCGGTTGTATGTCAAACCAGAGATAGATTGAATATTGGAATCGGCCGTTCGATATTAACATAATGTCAAGACCCAATTACAATTTTATCTTCCATAAGCCTCTCTCTACACATATCTTTGTCATTGAAATGTCTACAATACAGTGATTAATATGGACAATAATTGTCAATAATAATTATTATTGCTTTGTGTGAGGGCATGGTATGGGGGCAATGAATGACAGATGAGACTGACACCATATTATGTTTTATTTGTTTGTAGAAAGTTTTGTTTGTTAATTTTACTATTTGGTTTGTCTATAACTATGTACTTATTTTATTTGCTATAAGTATTAACTATAAATATAGTATTATTAACTACAAAAAATGCAATTTGTTGTAAATACTGTTAATTATTGTTTAGGTTTCACTGCAATTAATTTTGTACAGTTTTGTTTGATGTAGATAATTATTAATTATGTATATGTATCCTATTGTTACATTTGCAATTACTGATTATAAATATTTTAGAGAATATTTGATATCATCATTGTTGGCCTGAGAAGCCGAAGATAAGATAATAGATTTTCCGATTTACATTCATGTAACTAAGTTACGTTTGTTTGTTCTACTGTAGCACTTTAACTGCTATGAAAAGATTTCTCATAATTCACTCAAAAAAATATTAGTACTTAACTAATAGTTTTGATTGCCTAATTAAAAATATTAACAGATCAAAAATATTATTAGAAACTAGGCATAAGAGACATTACTTGTACGTAAATTTACATGCAATAAACACTATTAAATAGTGTTTACTGGCCTATAGGTTACAAAAAATGTCTGTATGTTATAGGCCACTAAAAATGGAACCTCCAATATTGTTTCATTCACTCGCTATCGCTCCCGCTTCCGCCTGTGACCGTGCCCTAGGTCTCGCCCTGTCTAGACCATTTACCACGTCAATATTGTATGACCGACGTCAGTTACCTTCGTCTGACCGTGTTTGATCGTCACCTTGATAACAATCGTTATTGTATGGAAATTGTCTCGTCAGAATGTCGTTAGAAACCCTTTCAGGTTTTGAGTTTTTGTTCAAGTTTTGTATGTTTTCCAAGTTTGTCTATGGGTTATGTTTGTACAGAGTACAGACCAGCCATAGTGTGCTCCGCGAAGCTTTGGGGCTTCGCAAAAGCCTTGTAGGGAATAATGTATCACTCGCGGAGAGTGATACATTATTCGTTTTAGAAATATCATCATCAGACACGAGCATGGAGACAATTCATTCAAACAAAACATTTTTTGGTGGTCCGGCAAATATGTCACTTCTTTAAAGGGTTCCACCACCAAAAAAATTTTAGAACCGTTGGGCTAGATTAATCTACAAAGTTAATATTTTTCAAGCTCAAATCCGACTATTACATTAACACACAACAATTTGACACGTGGGAGCCATGCTTCGGCACGACTGGGCCGGCTCGACCTGAGAAATACCACATTCTCACAGAAAACCGGCGTGAAACAGCGCTTGCGCTGTGTTTCGCAACGTGAGTGAGTTTACCGGAGGCTTAATCTCCTACCCTATTCCCTTCCCTACCCTCCCCTATTCCCTTCCCTTCCCTAAACTCCCCTATTACCCTATTCCCTCTTAAAAGGCCGGCAACGCACCTGCAGCTCTTCTGATGCTGCGAGTTTCCATGGGCGACAGAAGTTGCTTTCCATCAGGTGGCCCGTTTGCTCGTTTGCCCACTTATTTCATAAAAAAAATATTACTAAAGTAACTTTGGGTACGTGACGTACGTACGTCTTTAGAAATGGATAAGTAAGCTAATTCTAGTTTAAAGAATTCAATGATAAGTGATGACCAGACGACGACAGGAACCAGAAGCGCAAGTGGTTGAATCTAAATCTAACAATAGGACTACGATTCAATAATAGGCCTTTCTTGAACAGAGTTCAATCAGAGAACCAAAATACAATAGGAGTATCTCTCAGGTGGTATATATCTATATTGTCCAAGGTCTAAACCAAGATTCTGGTAACATTATACTATCGATATCCAGTTTTGTGATTCGCCTGTTACGGGAACCATATCAAATGTCAATCACGGAATTAGAACGAAGAACAGAAAAATGTAAATAGCAGAGTTCGAGAGATCTTTGGCATTGAACCTAAATATGCTGGTGCTGCCATTTGCCAAGCGCCACAGCCATAAGAAAAAGGCAAAGGCCATATCCACATGAAAAAGAGGCAGAACTTGTCTGTATTTACCTAATGGATATGTGACTGTAATGGGCTTCCTATGTAAAATATATTTATTCTAAACATTCCGCGCTGCAGGCTGCATCTGGTGATAACTGGTTTTTAACTAATTGAACTGCACCAAGGTTGTGCCGAGGTGAGCGCGAAGATTTCTAGGGTTAAAAGCCTCGTGCCCGTTGAAAATAAATACTAAATGGCAATAAACCTGTACCGTGTGAGACTCCAACAAGTAAACTAAAAGCTTCCAAGAGCGTTAATTTTCATTTACAAGTTTGTGAAAGCGTACAAGCGATTTCAGCTTTATTAGAATCGTTTATTCCGATATTGAACTAAGCTGAACCTTTACATATTTTATCCCCTGAAAATAGAATTTCCGGATAGGATATTGTCACTCGTTTCTTTCAAGACCAAGAACTTTGAAGAGGCGTTCTTTCGACACGCATTACTGTGGGATGGAAATATTTTTATGGTGACAGCAAGCTGTTCACGTCTTTCAACACGGAAGTGTAAAATTACATGAAATGTGCACATAACAGCGGGCTAGAGTTTCGCCCCGCGACTTAGCACACGATGAGGGGTGACAGAGCGGAAATATCAAATATGGCCGAACTAATTACGTAAATTGTTTGCTAATACTTGGATATAGCTAGGTTTTTACCTAGACTAGATACAAACGAATGGGCTCGGTGATTGGAAGAACGCGCTGGAAGATTCTGAAAGTCAATCTTGGATAACCCTGAAAGCAAATTGGATTTAAGATTTTTGAAACTCTCTTAAGTAAGTATGTTTATTTGTTCTTAAAAAAGATGTAGGTAGTGTACGTCTGAAAGTCCAATATTGTTTGTTGGAAATCAAACCAAAAAAGCATAAAGCAAGTATCGTGTGGTTCTCATAACTCAAGGAAAATTGTCAGACAGTGATTGTTGTGCAAGTATTAAACTCTAAACGAACCGTCTGGTACCGATGAATAATATAGAAACATTACCGAGAAGACTATTATTATTACAATGGCTGATTCATCGAGGATTAGCCAACTGCGAAAAGCTGTGAGTTGTGACTAATATTATAGGCATGGCATTTTTCACTTCCTCGAGCTGACAGGAAGCGATGCGTTTGTCTGTGTATAAATAGATCTAGATAAGGAGCTGGATGCAAGTGGGCTTGTAGATAAGAGTTCTCGCCTCTCGGTTCATTAACCCTTTGTCTCGTTTTCCTGTTATTCTGTCGAATTCTGGAGATTACATTATACATACTCCAAGTTTTGTCAAAAAATTGAGCTATTGGTCATTGGTGCATTGAAAACTTTGAACATAATATTTTCGGAATTGCAACGCAGTTGAATTAGCAACAGTGACTGAGAATAATCCGCATATTATCGATTCTTCCCGTTGATATCAAAAATAACATAGTTATCAGGAGACAATTCCACTTGAGTATCGGATGCGCCCGCATTCCACTACAAAAGCTCGATATGATACGCGAAATTGCCAGGCTAATGACCGATACGCGTAAGAGCACAGGTAAGAGCCAGTCCACTCGGCGCGTTGCGTCGACGCAGCGCTGCCGTTGCGTTGTTTTACATACAAATAACCAAGGTGTTTGACACGGCACGCTGCGTCGTCGCAACGCACACATGACGGACAGCAGCCCCCGAGACGAAGCGGGACTGCTGTTCACGTTGACTGCTTCGTAAGAACGCTGCGATGACGCAGCGCCCGTGTGGCCAGCTATGCGTCAAACGGCAGCGCTGCGTTGACGCAACGTGCCGTGTGGACTGGCTCTTATATATACAGCGTGCGTGGGAGGGAGCACAAGAAAGTCGGCTGTGAGAGACGGAGTTTCTTGTCGCATGTTGTCGAAGAAAGCAACACATTCTTGTAGGCCAAGGCCGTGCTCCCACCCAAATTGGACAGTGACCGAGATTTTAGTGACACCAGTTGAGTGACGAATCGGCGAAGAGTTTGCTTATTTTTGCAACGGATTAGGGCTTAGGCATTCCCCTCTGTGTAAGTTACCTAATCTGAATTTGCAACTGTCTGACCTACTTGTGGAAGGTGGGCGGAGGGCCAAATATTGATGCAATATTGAAGGCTTATTGCCCATTTAAACCATTTTAAGAAAAGTGAAAACCCCAAACGTGTTGGTACGCACTACGCAGTATAGACTTCTGAATCTCACTTCGTATGTGACATGTATGGAGCATGAAACAAAAGAAGATCGACTTAAAATACACTACAAATTTATGAATAAAGTTGGTTTTTGAAGACCTTATACTCAAGCTATCACTGGCGCCACTGGGTCCTCTCTGTTGTGGTCGTTTGCATGGACGAGGGTTAGTGATTAGTTTTTTGTTCGCATACCTAACTAGCCGGCGACGTACCGTAATTATCAGCACGTGAACTGTATTGAACTCGCGCGGTGCCGTTACACCCGTCATGTTTTGATGGCTCGCTGTCTGGTTAAATGGTAATATATGCGCTAATAGCAGAATTTATGCTCTAGATTAGTTTTTGGGTGCCAAAATATTCCTTGGCTACTGTAAAAAAGCAAATTTCCATAGATCATGATGATGTTACACAATGCAATGACCAATGGGACGATAAATGACAGTTTTTGGTCGTTATAATGCTCTCTGGTAGTAGTCTATCTGGATTTAAGTTATTTTCTATTATTCCAAGCTTATACAAAATATGATTGTCGTGAATTGCTTTTTTGCTGCATGGCAGTATGCATTAAGATTCCTTGCATCCATTAGCATTAATATTTATTTTTTGAGCAGCAAGAGGATATATAGACGTACGTAATCGTGGTACTCGTGGTTTGAGCCATAATCACAACCAAAATACAAGTAACTGCAATTATTATTAGATTAACCACGAGTTATGTTTAACTGCACAGAGCGCAGGGTTATTTTTAACCAGACTTAGTGCACTTGTAATTTACGACTGTAGTTTGAATTTAGGCTTAAGTGTCTTCTATGGCATGATTAAGTAGAGGAAGGATTAATATTTAACCATTAAAATATCTAATCAACAAGGATCCAAGTCTCAATTTCATACAAAATGACCCAAATTATTTCCATCAGAGTCATTTTCGAGCATAGGTACATTATGTTATACAGATGAAAGTTGTTAGCTATCCAACGCTTTCCAAAAATCTGTGATACTGACCTTAAATAGTACCTTGTTTTATTACCAGACCATATTAAACTGAACATAATACTGACCATATAAATTCTTGTATTGACAGAGCACATACATGGTTGCTGATTCACCAATCGCTATCGTAATAGGTATACATTCCGTGCGTGGATATTAATATTACATTGTTGACAATGACCACATACTAATAATAAATGCATAAAATATTTAAAAGTAACATTTACCCTAAGCAATAGAATACATATGTATTTTGGTAGCAAACTTGGCTGAAAAGAGAATGTAGAAGCATTGAAAGAAAGCGTATTCCGATGACCTTAGATCTCCAAAAAGGGCATACTGCAAGGAGAAATGAAATGCACCATACTCGTGAAGCACGATTCTTTCATTAGACCAATAAGATTTTTAATACTGCTTATTAGCAGGCAGCAGCTACTTAGGCAAAGTTTACTTTTCAAATACAAGTGCTCCTGTAAGTCATATACGAACGTAAAGCCAGAAAATTTGCCGTCACTTGACAGCAAATGGCATTAATAATTTGGTGCCATTGCCAACTGCCAAATGTAGGCAAGGTTTAGCAGTTCTGCTTACATAACTGATCAATTTGTTATGCTTTGTTAGCCAAGGCCTCTCTGGATTAAAGATAATCGGGGATTAATATGATGCTATCCCGCTCGTTCGATGTGTTTATGAAGCGATTAGCAGTAACCTAGAATGGCGCAAGTAGGTCTAATGCTAAGTACTCACATACGGTTTTGCTCGAAAGTTTTACTCCGAATCGAAGGAAATTACATATTTGACATATTTAATTCCATTGAGCCGGCTCGAAGCGAGCCTTCGAGCTGTCAGTTTTGGCGGTCCACACGGTGGTGGAGTAAAACTATCGAGCAAAACCGTATGTGAGTACTTAGCATAACTACTTAAGGCGAGGATAAACCCCAATTTGTTATTCCGTGACTCCCGGTTTACCTAGTTCCAATATAATAACGAAGTGTTAAAAAATATGAGATATAAAGCACAATATTTAAAATATCTTAAACCATAAACATTTTAATAAAACTTAATACTTTGGCAGTAATTAATTTAAAAAATCACCTCCGAAAAAACTCTATTTCATCGAAATATAAGTATTAACTAGGATAATAATTATACATTTTATTTGAATAAATTGTTAGTAAATCTATATTACAATCTCTTTAACCGAACAATTTTGTTTCTTAATATTTATTTCCAAAGATATTAAAAAAAAAACATGAAAAATAGAGAAGATCCGGACGAGTAGTTACAGTTTTATGCTAAGCTAAAATGAATCTTATTGCGATGCGTATACGCTTGGTCTTTGGTTGTGTGCAAGGTTATCGTTTTTGATTGAGATTAATCCCCGCCTTAAGTGGTCTTTCAAGAGCGAAAGATTGCGCCTAGGAAATGTCTTAGCGCACTGCGCAATAGTAACACTGCAGCAACTTGATGTCCTAAATGTTACAAATATCTCGTTGCTGCATTTACCTTAGTCTGTAGAGGCTAATAAACCAATTAACCCCATTAAAATGGGGATAGTTAAACGCTTATAGGGGCCGGATTTGCGACCACTGATCCCTACTAGTTTTGCAGTTAGCTAGTCAAAAGTGGTAAGTGCCGGGCAGTTAGGACTTAGGACGGGCCTACCGCCTACTTGATTGCAAAGACTAAAACGACCCCTTTAATTTCTGTAGTAGTTGGTAAGTTGGTTAACTTTCGATTTGTCGTTCCAGATCCAATATGACTTCGACATCGTTCAACGTCGGTCTGCAAGACAACACGCGGCTGTCGTCGCGCGTGCTGCGGCCCCCGGGCGGCGGCCACACGGACATCTTCGGCGGGGAGCCGGAGCCCACCCGCGGCCGCCGCGCCGGCCCGCCACCCGCCTCGACCAACCACACCGTCGGTGAGTCATGACTGTTAGAGCGCTTACAGACGAACGGCACTTGTCGACGGCAGCCGTGTGTGTCAAAAATATCAAGGAATAAAAATCCAGCGACTGCCGCCGAGAAGTGTCATGACACCACCGACTATAATTAGTGATGTTACATAGTTGCTTAGTTGTAACTTGTAACTCCAATTAAGTTCAAGCAGTAAAGTTTATATTTATCTGTCACTCAAATGGTCATCTTGACATCACTAGGGTGGTGTCATATGGACTAGAGATTCTATACGACACCACCGGTGGTGTCAAGTGGAAGGAACGTGAAGAATGTAGACTAGTGCTGCGTTTCTATCGGTGCTGTCCATCATCAGAGTCGAGTACAGCAGCGATCAACACAACAAATTCTTAACTTTTTTTGTTGAAAATTTAGCCCATAAGCACCATGAACTTATTTAAGCTTCTCCGATCCCGAAGTCATCCCTTACTTCATAGCTTAGCTACTGGCCGGTACTCAAGATGCGACCCGGTCTCAAGACGCGGTTCGGCTCTGTGATCGGTCCAAATTTTGACAGCCAACCAATCACAGAGCCTGAACCGTGTCTTGAGACCGAGATGCATCTTGACTACTGACTATTTATACGGGCCTTAGAATGTTAGGTAACATTTTCTTATTATATGTAAAACAGAAAGTAAGAGCTACATCATCATTATAATCACGTAGGTTCGTCCTAAAAAAAATTAACTTCATTTCGATTTGAAAATGGGCACCTGTATCGCATGACGCAAATGCCAAGTGTACAGTTACAGAGGGTGAGCTATAGTCTGTAGACTGTAGGTAACCTGATATATGATTAAAACCCTCGGCTAATTACCTGTCTGTCTGTCCACTATGTCACCCTTCGTGTTGCGACATCGATCCTAAAATTACTGGAAGTCTAGACAGGTTTTAGCCCCTGTAGAATTTAGACATGACGAAACCTATTTAGGTACATCCTTATTGATTTTGTGAAGCTACTTAGTGATTTGGCTTAGTAAGACCTTAGGGGGGTATTACATTATCATTTATATATGATCATTTCTATGATCATATATAGGATCCAATATATATGATCATTTGATCATATCTGCATATTACATTATCATATTTCATTGATCCTATTTACGTCATATGTGGTTTCAATAGCCAATGGAGAGCGCTAACGCTGACAGGTATTGACGTCAGGGTTACTAGATCTCAGAGAATTCGATTTGTCAAAAGACATCGTCATTTTTAATATGGCTTGTTTTTTGTTATTTCAGCAAGATTATCCAAGTATATAATTTGAAAAATAATTACATTACATTATTTGAAACATATTAACGAACAAGAAATATAAAACTCTTTTTATATTAAATAACTGGCAACACCTGTTTCTATGACCGTATTGGATCCAATCTCTCAGCTTAGACATATGATTCATTATCATATGTCTATATTAAATTATCCAATATCATTGACTCAATAATCTCGGATCCAATATATATGATAATCTAATATCCTCCTTACTAAGGGGGATATTAGATTATCAATATTGTTAATAGGTTTCAAATAATGTAATGTAATTATTTTTCTAATTATATACTTGGATAATCTTGCTGAAATAACAAAAAACAAGCCATATTAAAAATGACGATTTCTTTTGACAAATCGAATTCTCTGAGATCTAGTAACCCAGACGTCAATACCTGTCAGCGTTAGCGCTCTCCATTGGTTATTGAAACCACATATGACGTAAAATAGGATCAATGAAATATGATAATGTAATATGCACATATGATCAAATGATCATATATATTGGATCCTATACATATATGATCATAGAAATGATCATATATAAATGATAATGTAATACCCCCCCTAAGTTATTAAAAGCATAGCTTTGTCGTCAAGCCTAAGCCACTGAATGTATTAGATGAACAGATTTAGACTACGACTTGGGGAAGGATAATATGCCTTTTCAATTTTCATATTTCGGCAAAATCTAGTTTTCGTTAACTTGATACGGATTTCTACCAAAAAAAGTTGCAGGAAACATCAACTAATATTGTAGTAATGAATTATGTTTTTTACTATTTTGGCTTAATGATGTCATTACTAACGCATTAGTAGGTAGTAATAATTGTGGTAGTAGTAAATCAATTTTAGTAAAAAATGTGACACCTATGTACACTTGTCACGCAAATCGTGCCTTTTACCTCGTTTTTATGAGCCCCTAGTAATTATGTGTAATGTAATTACTGCTACTGCTACTACTGTGTTACCGACCAATTTTGACCAATACAATACCTTCAAAACTTCTAAAGCCCTGTTAAATTTGTATATTGTGGCGCCATAATTTGCGTGAAAACTGAAATCTGTCAGTCTGTATCCTCTTCACCCTGTTAAAACCATTTTGAAGAGATTTTAAACCAATAGCTTGTACGGCAACCATGCAATAAAGGAATTTCGGCGCAACAAAGTTGCAGGCAACGTCTAGTACCTACTATACTGCGTGACTGGTGAGACAAGTTCAATACTCGAGGACGTGATATTTGGCTATTATATTAGATAAAAAATAAATAAAACAATAATATCCCTTGATCACTGAGTAAATGTAGCTTAAAGTTAAATAATTATTATTTACCCAACGCCGCGCACGGGAAGGGTAGTGGCGCGGTTTTTCTTTGATCCGGCGCGCCGGCCGCATAGTATGCCTACTTGCCTAGCCGCGTAATTTACTTAGTGGTCAATTATTCATTTATAAGGGAAAAATTAATTACGGTCTAATTTTATTACATAATTATAATGAGAACCGAGTACAGAGTACTCTCCTTAACCCTCCGTGCACCACGTGGGGTCTGACAAACCCCAGACGTACTAACACTTTCATAACTTTTTACAAATTCGTGTGATTTTATTGACGCTTTAAGTAGATGGAGTTAAGACGTTGTCCTAGCGTTTGATGGCAGTGGTTTAGCATTTGTGTCGGCGATGCAAAGAACAGACATGCACAAAGTGCGCTGGGGTCCCCACAAACCCCACGTAGTTCAGGACGTCGTCAAAAAGTTACGTAGACGTAGTATTGTGGAATATGAAAAAATCTATATTTTAGGGATATTTTAATTTGTTTCGACTTAATTAGCATTTCTGGACAGGTTTAAGAACAAATTAAGTATGACTTTAATAGAAGAAGGTTTGAAAATCGCAAAGTTATAATCCATGGATACTGAGAGGTTCTCATAAGCGCTTTCACGAATTTCTTGGCAAAACAGCTCCTGGACCACCAAAAATGTTATCAAGATCCATGAAGAAGTATTCAAATTGTATCAGGAATATAAATTAAAAACTCAAATATGGTTGTGAGCAGAATAATGTACCTATTTGCTTACACAAACCGTGCCCACTTTCATTGTAAAAAATGTACTAATTTCAACTTGCCTGAATATCGTGTAGACTGATTATATCAAGTTAATATTATTAAATTTGTATTCTTTATAAAGTTACTTTTAAAATTTTAAGCAGAATGGGAAATAAAAGATAACTTTTTAATTGTAGGAGCTCACCCAAATAAGTGTCTATGTTTTACTTGGTAAAAGATTACTAAATTTTCATTTGGCTGTAAGAGATAAAAAATGGAAGATATTTAACTTTAATATCGTTTTATACTACAATTAAAAAGACAAAAAATTGTTATTTGAAATAAAATAAAATAATAAATACAAATTACGTATTCCTTGCCCAGATAAGTCCTGGGGTTTGACAAACCCCACGTGGTGCGCGGTGTAACTTTTATCCACGTGGTGCACGGAGGGTTAAGTATTGAACATGTCTCACCAGTCATGTTGTAGGTATAATATGTTTGATATTATTGCAGTGTGATCCCTGTTTGCAACCTTGACATTGGTAGCTAACCACAAAGAATCTTGAAAGACTTGAAACCAACCTTCTAGTTGAAATGAAATAATTTTTGTGATCTGCTCTTACAGGCCAAGGTGATATTCCCGCGAAGCCGATGAACGGTGCCGAAGCGCCAACCCAGAACGGTCAGGAAGCTAAAGAGCAGCCTCAGCCTCAAGCCCAACCCCAAGCGGAGCAGCCCCAGCCGCAGCCCCAAGCGGAGCAGCCCCAAGCCAAGATCACCCCGGAAGCACCCAAAGCCTCCCCAGCGGTGACCCCAACCGAAAAGACTGAGCCACCCAAGAGAGTCAGAGTGCCCCCAGGCGGTTTCTCATCGGGCCTGTGGTAAGGCGTGGACTCGGGACCAGTAGTTTATTTAAGTGCCTTTGATGTGCTAAGCTTCTGTGTACATATCGGGCTAGAATTGGATTTGTGACACTGGTATAGTGCAACTGTGTCTTTTGGGAACTAGTGTTGAAGTTTCCTGAAAGATTTGATTAACCTTCTTACTAACAAAGATATTTACGCATTGTGGTCAAGCTGTCTGTCTTTGTCAGCCATTAGACATTTCTAATAGGCCAGAAAAAGACAACCATATAATGTAGTTACTTGCAATGCTATATTTTTATTAGTAAGAGGATATTAGTTGTGCTGTAGCCGTGTAATGTTTTAGGTAAGGTTGACAAAATATCTAAGGGTAGTAACTGGCATCCTATAGTGCTGCTGTGTGTGCCCAAGGATAGTGCAGGGAAAATTAATTTTGACCAGTCACAGAATGTCTGTTACAGTTTATGAGCATGTGTATGCAGAAGTTAAATGTTTGTTTCGCTGGTCCCTTTGCTAGTTTTTATGTTTGATGGAATTTTTTATTTCCTCGCAAGGTAATTTTATTTACTCAATTCTACATATTATGTATTCACATGAGCTATTTACTTATTTTACTTGGGTATTTTTACTCCGCTTGTGTCAAAATGACAATGTTTAGCTCGGAAGTCACAAAGGTAGGACTAATTTTAGTGTGTAGGTTGTATGGTCCATTCTGGGGTGAGTATGAGTCCTTGTCACTTGCAGTGAGAAAGTGTCTATAATTTGTATGGTATAGAAACTCAATGTTATACAAATTATAGTTAACTGTATTCTTGAAAAGTGTCATTAGCTCACACTTTCATATTTTACCTTGGGTTTCTACGTTGAGATTTCTCATGTTTATGACGTAAAAGATCCTTTCATAGGTGAAACTCAGATGTATGGATATTGTTGGACTTTTGGCGAGATTCGATCTCTAAGCGTTTTTCTTGCAAATGGATGCTGATTTTATTTAGGACTGACATGTGCATATTAATGTGTACTTAAACCTAGTTGTACTGCATTTAGCATTTTTTAAACTAAATTTAATAATTTTGTACGCCTTCTCTAGTTGCGATTATGTATATTCAAAATGATTGTATTTTTATATAAATTAAAATACTGAAAATGCTAGGTATGTTTTATTTATTGAGTAGTTAACCATTATCCAATGGTTTATAAATTATATCACAGCCATACTGATGCTCGTTAATATTTTAATCTTTGCAGTAATATATAAGTATAAACTTCACTCATTTTTGCAAATAAAAATGAGAATATAAACAGCCGAAACATAGAATCTCCTCCTTTTCTGGAAAGCAGTTAAAAATATTGTCGTGTAGGTACTATCTGTAGGAAGGTCGTACTTGACCAAGTTTGAAGTAGGCAATGGTAATTTACGTACCTATCTATCAAAGTAGGTGACTTCGATAGATATATTATAAGAAATTACCATTCATATTATAAAAGTATTGTGTGTTTTCCAATTGCAGAGCATATTGATGGAACGTTAATTAGTTTGAGAGTGCTTGATTGTGCTAAGCGTTGCTCGTTCATGGTTGTACTAAAGCAAAGTTTCGAAACTTAAAAAATTGATTGAAGAAAAATATATTACGTCAAAACAATAGGCCACTTATAATTTTTCGTTTTTGCACTTGTTTGCAAAGAGAATATAATCACTACGTTTTACTTGTTTGCTTGTTTGACAGAAATAACAGAAATATGGAGCCACAATGATTTGGTTAATTTAAACAAAATACATTTTAACACTACACAGAAACCAGTAAAATGCCACCATATTATACAAAATAAAAGTAAGTATGCCGAGACATTATTATTTATTTCTATAATATTTTTTTTCTGCTCATAATTTTGGTGATAGCAGTGAAATGGAACCTGGAACTCCCAAACAATCGCGTCTACTGACAAGACTCCTGGGGCGGCTGCGAGGGGACCGCTCAGCTATGACCAGAAACATACTATCCTTCTCATCGACCGGGTAAAACCATAAAAGTTATACATTTGTGGAAACAGCAAGGCGCTGTACGCTCAGTCATAATAATATTATAAAATAAAAATAACATTTATTAGATACTTCATAATAATCAAGTTCGGTGAAGCGCCTGCTACTTTATAGGTATAGGGTATAGGTTAGAAACCTGTAGGTACCTAGTTAGAGCTAGCAGTCTCTTGTACCCTTAAGACCCAATTTCACCAACCTCTGTTTGTTAAATCCTAACAAGGCATTACTTAACGGACCTTGGAAAATTAAATAGACTGTTAAAATAATTATGTCCCACAGTAAAAATTTAATGGACCTCCATAGCAGGAATTAAATTTAACACCGTGTTAGGTGATCTAACATGATATTACGGCATGGTGGAACGCTCGATAGCTCTAACAGGCCATTAACTGATTTAACAAGCCATTATTTATTTAACATTGCTTGATGAAACTGGGTCTAAATATAGAACTTATAATTTTAATATACATTATACAATATTAGCTTAATATAAACTATTATTTTTTGTTATCGCTGATCCAGCGCTATATTAAGAGGATACACCAGGGGCTAGAGAAATGAAAAAAAAGTACGTGTAATATCTATAGCTGTCTCCCTTACCTCAAGCCTATACCGCAGAACGCGATAGAGACAACTGCAGAAAATCCAGAAAATCAACGATTTGTTGTCCCCTGATTCCTTCTCCAAAACTTAACCGATTTAAATACTTTTTTCATTAAAGATTAAAAAAAGGATTGAGCTGTGTTCCTATGTTTTGCTTTTTTATGTATAATCTAGCCAAATCTGTTTTCTGGACGTTTGAACTCAGCGAAAAATCGGGCCATTTTTTTGGGTTTTTGAATTTGAAATCTTTTTTTTTCATAATTTAATAATTAAATTATGAAAAAAAAAGAAAACATAGGGACATTGTATTAGTGGCCGTAGATATTCAGGAAAAAAATTATAAATTTACTAGCATTATCCAGGGAGGAAACAGGGGACAACGTTTGTATGGAAAAAAGGGCGGTGTGGACTCCTCTTAATACTTACACACCCAAGTGGCCACATGCGGCTGCGAGAACAACAACAGATTTCCAAAAATCCCCGATCGAAGGAAGCTCAGACGCATTAGACAAATAAAATTCTTACCAAGGAAAAATTTGCTTATCTAGCTCATCACGCCATCTTTTGAGCGTCATTAAAAACTAGTTGCAATTTGTTGTGTTTTAAAGTCCTGACTACCGTAATCATTTCACAATAGGACCACCGAAAGCGTCGGATGCGGAAGTACTTACGATGAAGAGGAGTCTCCCAAATACCAGTCACATAATTCCAGCGTTCACTTAGCCGCGAACATTGATATGAGGTGTGCTAACATTAATGCTTACTTATTTCCCATTTTATTTCCTGTTTATTTTTAAGACCCTATGCTGCCCCACTGCTGGAGTCTGGACAAGGCCTCCTTCAAGTTTTTCCATTCAACTCGCTCCAACGCCACCGTGGGTCAACCAAGGCCCCTACCACGAAACGGTTTTGAGACTCAAACAATCGAATAGTTCTTGCAATCTACGAGGGCGCGTAGCCTTTATATTTTGTAGTTGTAATAATTGTAAATAGACATTTTTGTAAGTGTAGGTACGCACACTAACGAGATACTTTGAGTACCGGGAAAGGATACATTTTAACAGAGATAAATGCACGTTTCCCGCGGATTTATCTCTGATAAAATGTATCCTTTATTATTATTTTGGCCCCTCATAAGGCTAGAGTACGTGTTGAAATGTGCACTCATCGTAAGGTACGCTGGCCAGTACCTGACTCCGGAGCAGCTGCCGGAGTTCTGCAGGCAGCTGGGTCTTCTGGTGGACGGTGTACGCAACATACAGTCCTACGGGAGGGTAGTCGGCGAGTATCCCCGGTATAAACCTTGAGATTTTGATAAAAAAATGATAGAACTACAGATTACTAGTTTCTTTTGATTACAAGTTCTTCTCACTAAATAAGAAAAGTATGTCTTAATATGTGCTCGCGAACAAGAATTTTATGACTGCAATTTCACAAAAACGCAACACGAATATCGTCAAAAAAATATATTTCAATTTTCATTATTCAGCGCCATCTGTTATGCAATTAGGAAAGGTTGATTATGAATTATGATTTGAAAATGAGGGATTTTCATTTATATTTTTTAATTTTAACAATCTTAACTAGATGGCGTAAGGATAGACACTTCTAGATTTTCTATTGGTTCCTCACCGATCTGAAATTATCTGCAGGTTGGCATATCACTACATATATGGGTTGTGTTTCCAAAATATATCAGTGTACTGTCAAGTTTGACATAAATCAAAATATCTTAGGGAAGTGTCTAGCGTGCCGCTAGTGGTCCTTTAGAGATGTCCATTAAAATACCGTTGTCAGCATAATAAGGAGGAAATCGCTAGTATGCCGCTAGTGGTATTTTAGTAATGTGCGCTAATAAACCGATGCAGATGGCGGTAAAATATAGTGTTTAGTCTGCCGCTGTAGCCACTCATGCTTAGCATTACAATATTGTTAACCGACTTCAAAAAAAGAGAAATAGAGCTATTTCTTCCGTGAATTTTAGCTAAAACATCGTTATAATAACTTTATTATCCTATTCATTGGAATATTATTGCGTCTTTTTCAAGTTGAAATGTATCAAGTTTTACATTCTTTTGCCCATTTATCTTCAATAACGTTTCCAAGAACGTCACAAAGGACTGAAAGGCAGTGTTTTTGTAGAGATTTAGAACGGCAGTTGGAGCAGGAAGCGAGCGAAGTGGCCGCGCTGGCGAGCGAAGCGCGGTTCGCCCGCGACACTATCACGCGGATGCAACTACAGCGCCGCGCGTTAAAACTGCAGCGTTCACAAATAAATTTGCATCTGAGGAAGCTGCGGGAGTCCGGTGTGTATAAAATTATTAAGCCATACCTAACTAATATAACATCTATGAATATAACAATATGTTATGTCGGCTGTACACTCTCGCCGAGACACAGCGAGGCGGCCCGAGTGCGAGAGTCTAAATGGGTGCGCTCGCCTCGTCTCGCCTGTCTCGGACCCTCTCGGCCCGGAGTCGGCGCGTTTGCGCCCGAAACAAAAGGTCTCGCGAGGAAAGCGAGCGCATTACCGTACACTCTCGCATTTTTCACTACTAGTCGCGCCGCTAGACAGTGCAGAACAGAAAAATAACAATAATAAACGTCATTATCAGTCATTATCTGTAAGAAAAAAAAATTATATATATGATTATAGATCTTTGGATTACAATGATATCTTTCGATGCATGGTGAATGGTGATCAATGATCGTAGATACGTTTTCGCCATTTTTTTATTTTTATTGTGTAAATATTTGGTAATTACTAATTATTTATAATAGCTCATAGCATAGAGAGCTACGGCAGCTGCAAGAGAAGTGTTTTCGTCCATCTCGTAGAAAAAAATAATGGTCCATCTTCTCTGAGTTCATAACTGCGATTGAACTAAGCGAGAATGTACATGATCGCACTCGGGCAAGGGGCTCTCGCACGAGACTCTCGCCCGATAGGCGAGAGCTCTCGGCGAGAGTGTACAGCCGACATTATAATATGGCTATAGTAAAAAAGTGTTTAAAAGTTTTTGAACGCCAACAACAACTGCCAACGGTCAGTGCAGTCAGTAAGTACTAAGTGTAGTTTAGGGAAAAAATATTTTACTGCAAATAACAAAATAATATAGCTATGATATAATATTAGACCTTGAAAAATAGTCTTCAAACGGCCAATCTTTAACTACAGAAATAAATATACCGATAATCACAGGTAGTTCGGGTGAACACCGTTACAGTTCGACAAGGCTGTTAATGAACGTGGCGAAAAAAGGAACTAACGCGTCTATCATACAAAAACGTCATTTTTGACAGTTCTCCTTTACCAGCAGCGCCCATTGACACATTAATTTAGAAGCCTTGGAATACTGTCCGACGACGGGTTTTGCCGGGAATGTGAAAGAGTGATGTTGTGTTTTTGTATTATTTTCCTAAAATTGTGTTATATTTGGGTTTTTAATGTGTAATATTGGTGGGATATTAACCATTAGGTCCATTAGATATTCGTTATCGTGCACTACACTTAGTGTAGGGAAAGTGATACATTAAGCAGAAACGTGCTATTTTGCGTTTCCTCCAAAACTCCGTCAAAAGTTTCAGTAAAGCGTCTACCACTTTACTGAATCAACCGACTTGACTTCTTGACTGTATTGACTTTTACTTAAGACTTTGATTAGGCTTTGCACCTTTATTATTATTATTATTTGGGTCGGGAAAGACTAGACTTTGGACCTGACAATATAGAAAAACGATGCTGAAAATTATTGTATATTTAGAAAATTGTTTTCCCGCCATAATATACTCATATAGCCAAAGTGCCATAATATAAAAAAATCCGACGACTGACATCCGTCGAATGTCAATATCCGTCAAAATATTTTGTAAAATGTAAATTAACTACTATATAGAAGAAGAAATTATTGTAAACATAGGTACTCTGTGATTGTTTTGTAAATATTGTCGAGTTGCTACGGTACTTGCTGTGCATTGAATAATTTGTAAAAATAAAAGAGAATTACTGTGATTTTCCAAACAAAATGTCTTACAAGTGGTGCGCAGTGCCATTGTGTAGGAATACAACAATAAAAACACCAGAGAAACTGTTTGTGAATGTTCCGAAAGATGCTAAAACGCGCAGAACATGGTTGTATCTCGCTCGTAGGGATCCCGGCAAAATGTCACATAATACTGCGATCAACTTCTGTGAAGACCATTTTAATGTAAGTAAATCATTTAAAAAATTATGCCTGTAAAATAAATTACTTACTTTTTAAACTCATTTTGTAAGTACTTTTTTTTCATTGCATGCTTTGTTTGTTTTAGAATGTTTTATTTTATTTCTTAGTCTTATTTTCTTTATAGTTATTATTTGTTAGTTTTCTGTATATTTTATATTATGGTGGTGCTCAGACCAAATAAAAAGTATTTGGTCTGAGTGGTTGTGTTCTTCGTCACTTTTAAAAATGAATAAATTGATTCTTATTTTTAAAAACAGTAAAAAAAAGTATGGTATCCTCTTTTCATTCCATTCATCATGTATGTATATTTTATGATAACTTTTTTACTCTTCAGACCTTCGGTATAAAATGGGTTTCAGCCAGAGGATAAAAATGAAAGAAGGAATTCTGCCTTCTAAGTTCTTCTGTCAGCAGGGTGTAGAGGAAAGATCACCCATATCTGATGAATGGGTGCAAAACATACGCATTGAAGGGTATGAGTCTATAAGTGATCCATTGTTGACTGTCCAAAAAGAAAGAATAGCCACTGATCGAGTAAAAAGAGTTCAGAAAAAACAAATTCAAACTATGCAGTCTTCAAATCTTGAATCAAGAACTAGAGGTGCCCAGGAATGTGAAAGTAATAACCAAAGCATGTTCACGGAAGATGAAGCCAGTTATAAAATGATAGAAGAATTGCCTGTGGAATTTCAGGATCTGAAGAATAGAAACAGTGAGGGTAGTTCACGGACTATATCTATTGAAACCGAACATATTGAAGATGACGATGAGCCAACTGTAACTGTTAAAGAAGAAACAAATGAAGATTTAACAACATACTCCTATACAGAACCCATATCAGTGCAAGAAGTTATGAAATGTGAAGACACTAATACAGGTTCAATTTACCATGAATATAAAAAAGAAAATAAAAATAAAATATTTGCATGGATAATTTATATTTTAACAATTTAATAGAGCTTTCTAAATGTGTATTCATTATAATCATAAGGGGGATATTAGATTATCATATATATTGGATCCGAGATCATTGAGTCAATGATATTGGATAATGTAATATAGACATATGATTCATTTCTTCCTTGATCATAGATTTTTGACATTTGCTGAGAGATTGGATCCAATACGGTCATAGAAATAGGTGTTGCCAGCTATTTAATATAAAAAAAGAGTTTTTAATTTCTTGTTCGTTAATATGTTTCAAATAATGTAATGTAATTATTTTTCTAATTATATACTTGGATAATCTTGCTGAAATGACAAAAAACAAGCCATATAAAATGACAATGTCTTTTGACAAATCGAATTCTCTGAGATCTAGTAACCCTAACGTCAATACCTGTCAGGGTTAGTGCTCTCCATTGGCTATTGAAATCACATATGACGTAAAATAGGATCAATGAAATATGATAATGTAATAAGCAGATATGATCAAATGATCATATATAATGGATCCTATATATGATCATAGAAATGATCCAATATAAATGATAAGAATGATTGTTGAAGACATGAATAAAATGAAATGTTTTATCTTTTCAGAATATAAACAAGTTTGTGACAAAAGCACATCAAAATACTTTACAGCTGATAAATCAGTACAATATCATTACAAACCAAAATTCAGGAGCAAAGCAGTTCAGACAGTGTTTGTAAACACACATCCATCTCCATTAAGAACTAATATGAGTCATTATAATGTAGTGCCACCACCCAAAGATAGGATAAAGATAGGTAAGGTTAGATAATATTATGAAATGAAAAAAATTGAATTTGTGTATTATGTATTTTACAGAATAGAGCCATGCTTCGGCACGAATAGGCCGGATCGACCGGAGAAATACCATGGGCTCACAGAAAACCGGCTTGAAACAGCGCTTGTGCTTGCGCTGTGTTTCGCCGAGTGAGTGAGTTTTCCGGAGGCCCAATTCCCTATCCTTCCCTTCCCTTCTTTACCTCCCCTATCCTGTAATCCTATTCCCTCTTAAAAGGCTGGCAACGCACCTGCAGCTCTTCTGATGTTGCGTGTGTCCAAAGGCGAATGAAGTTGCTTTCCATCAGGTGACCCGTTTACTCGTTTGCCCCCTTATTTCATTAAAAAAAATGCACTCACTTATATATTAAAAAAACAAGAGCTTGAAATTATCCTGCATTTTTTTAACAATTGATAAAAGTTACTATACTTATATCGTTCTTGACATTAATTATAAAAATACTAAAATTGAAGAAGTTGACTCAATAAAATTCTTAGGTTTAATGGTTGACAAACATTGTGACTGGAAAGCGCACATAGAATATATAGGCAACAAACTTGACAGATTCGTATTTGCTATCAAAAAACTACATCTGACGGTGTCTACTGAGGCTGCATTAAATGCTTATCACGGGTACATCGCTTCAACACTTTCATATTATGGGGTAACTCCGTGGATTTTATCAAAGCTTTTTGTGTTAAAAAAAAAATGCCTAAGACTGGTTTATGGTGCTTGGTCGTTGGATAGCTGTAAACCTTTATTCATAAAATCTAACATTCTACCGTTGGTTTGCATGTAAGGTGCATTGGGGCAATATCGTAAAGTTTTTGGAAGAGTGAGTATATTGTGTCATTGTTTCAAGTTTAGAAGACGAATTTGTATATATTGTTACCTATAACTGTAACATTTTAGTTATAATAAACATATTTCCATGTGAATTGTATATTTTTTAGTTCAAAAGTATTTACGGATTCTGATATAACTACCCCTTTAAAATATAACCCTATTTCTACTTTTCATGGGTAATTTCGAATACTCAAGGGGTATTTTCGAATATCAGCCGAAACACGACCTAATGTAATAATACATTTAAGGCACATATTTATTTTTATTCTATTTTACCCCATACAAAAACATTGTGCATACAAGCCATAGAAGACACCAAACTAAGTTTTGTACCGAAAAATTTTCGAAATTACCCCATCGGGGATGCAGATGTCCTCAACATTTGGAGCAAAGAAATAAATAGAATAAGAACAATAAAAAAGCCATTGAAAGTGGTAGCTAACAGAGATAGAACTATTAACCTATCAATATACAGAAAATCAGCTGGTTAGGGGTGCGTTTTAGGGTTCCGTAGTCAACTAAGTTTTGTTGATTAGTGAACTAAAACGACTAAAATGGTCCCCAAATAAGCTGTTTTTTTGTATAATGATAGGTTATTATAGTTATATAATTCAAGAGTAACCTTGTCCTACAAATAGAACAATCCATATTTTAGGACCATCAAATCGGAATATTATATTATGTTGCGCACCCCTGCAAAAGACTATGAAAAAATTTTTGGGGAAATTTCGTTAACAAATTTACCCCACTGGGGTTATTTCGAATGTTTATTAAAAATCATAGCTAGAGCAACATAACCTATTCTTAGGAAAGCAGAAAACGTCAAAGCTTCTTTAAAACAAACAAAATATTACGTAACTTACCTAATTTCTGTGTAAAACAATACGGGGTAATTTCGATAATTTCGATAATCCCAAAAAAATCATAAAATTGCACTTGGCGCGAAAAAATGAACTTAGCGCACATACACTGCCGGCTGACGGCTCGAGGGAAAGGAAGTGGGGGAGGTGATTAAATTGGCGTCTCGGTTAATGTAGCCAGAGCTCAAAATTACTTTCTGTTTGGTAATTATTTGCCATCTTCGGAATATCCCCATTTTTTTTTTCTTCCGAAGTTACCCCAATCAGTGATGCCAGATTGGGGGGAATCCCCCCAAATTTGGGGGTTTTTTTAGGTGATGGGGGGAAAATTGGGGGGAACAATTTTTTGGGGGGATTTTTTGAGGAAAAAATCTGGGAACAGACGGCGAAATCTAAGTACTATGGTCCCGTTTTTACCCTTAGGTTACCACTTACGGAACCATAAAAATGATCAAGGAGCTCGCGAGGATGCTGATTCTGTAAAGATTGGACGCTATTGCAGAAATAGTGTACATTCATCGTATCCATTTGTGAAATTCCCATTCATAATGAACAATAAATTTCTTTTATAATTTGTGGGGGGATTTTTCTTGAAATCCCGAATTTTGGGGGGAATTTCGGGGAACACTTGGGGAGAAACCGAGTTGGCCGTCTGGCAACACTGACCCCAATGCACCTTACATAAAAGACTCTGTACTTTCGTGAAACGAAACCCTGATTTTTCCGCTAAATTGTAATATAATCAACAGAACGGAAGTCACTTCACGGAATAAATTCAAACTTTTTCTACCTCAATGTAAAATGGAAATTTTCAAGCGAAATGTTTACGTAAATACTAGTATAAAGATATACAATATAATAAACTACTTACCTAATAGTCTAAGCAATAAGTTGAGAATGGCGAAATATAGAGATAAGGGTCTTAAAAATACGTGCGATAGCTCATTAGATTCGGGAAGACGTCTACACAGATTACTAGTATATATTTGTAGAGACGTCTAGAAAAATGTATCGGAAGCGTGTATTAGCACACAAAAAATTGCAAAAGTTATAAGCAAATTAGGTTGCAAAAAAAAGGTACTTACTTATTATGTTTTTTATTAAAAACTCCGAAACTAACATTTAAGAAATTTAAAAAAAATATTCTTAAAGAAGAGGAAATTTCCATAAAAAAATCCCAACTCCCGGAATTCTATCTCTATTATTTATAATTTTAATTTAACGCTGAAAGTAAGCCTCCGCATTTTTAGGTAGCGCGCGTGGCTTCAAAACCGAGCACGTTTAAAGAAAACGTTTAAATAATTTTCGTAAATTTTTTCACTTCGTGGAGCCCTTGATATAAACATACATAACAAGATCACGCCATAAAAGTTAAAAAAAATTTAATACTTTGTTTAAAATCATTTTTTAACTTGAACAAAAAACTAGAAATCCACGTAATATTGTCAAAAAAAAAGTTGTTTCATTTATTATCACGTAATTGATTTGATATCAATGAAGGACATGTATTAACTATAAAAAAAAATCCGCCATTTGCTAATAAAAAATTTATAAACCAATGGACTATTTCGATGCTTTTAAAAATTTTTTTTCTTACCTTTATTCTCCTGAAAATATTATGATTTTTAGAAACAAAAATTTTTCTTAATAACAATTTTTTATTGTTTATAATCGTTTTTTAAATATTTCTATTGTTTAAATTATTATTTTAGAAAAAAAAATCCTCTTAGAAATCATGATTGATTGTCCTCAATATGGTTACAAAAACAAACATTTTTTTGAAAAGGTGCAATAAAAAATCGAAAAAAAAATTTTTCTGCACTTTGTTGTACATCGTTGTTTTTGTATTTTTTAGGAGTTTCAGAAAAAGAATATAAAAAGGTTCAGAATTTTTTTATAACAAATTTTTAAGTTAATAAACAATTAAGTAAATTGTTTTCAAGAGAATAAAGGTAAGAAAAAAAATTAAAAGCATCGAAATAGTCCATTGGTTTATAATGTTTTTATTAGCAAATGGCGGAAAAAAAATTTTTTTTAGTTAATACAATATGTCCTTCATTGATCTGAAATCAATTACGTGATAATAAATGAAACATCTTTTTTTTGACAATATTACGTGGATTTCTAGTTTTTTGTTCAAGTTAAAAAATTATTATAAACAAAGTATTATTATTTTTTTTACTTTTATGGCGTGATCTTGTTAAGTATGTTTATAATAAGGGCTCCGCGAAGTGAAAAATTTTACGAAAATTATTTAAACGTTTTCTTTAAAGTACAATGAGGACGGAAGTTCGAAAAAATTTCGTTAGTTAACATTTGTCTAATTTGTTGAAAAATTAACTTTAAGTTAATTTCCCAACGGAAGCAAATTCTTTGAAGTGTTCGGAATACACCATAAGTTTTTGAAAATTTTAAATTAATATTTAATACCTTTAAAAAAATAATCAGTGTGACGTGCTCGGTTTTGAAGCCACGCGCGCTACCTAAAAATGCCGCGCGGAGGCTTACTTTCAGCGTTAAATTAAAATTATAAATAATAGAGATAGAATTCCGGGAGTAGGGATTTTTTAATGGAAATTTTCTCTTCTTTAAGAATCTTTTTTTAAAATTTCTTAAATGTTAATAGTTTCGGAGTTTTTAACAAAAAACATAATACCTTTTTTTTTGCAACCTAATTTGCTTATAACTTTTGCAATTTTTTGTGTGCTAATACACGCTTCCGATACATTTTTCTAGACGTCTTCCCGAATCTAATGAGCTATCGCACGTATTTTTATGACCCTTATCTCTATTTCGCCATTCTCAACTTATCGCTTAGACTATAATAGATTTAAGGAATTACCTACACAATCGTTACACACTATAGCTTGTGATCTTGCGGTGAACCGGCTAAATCCTGCGTTCGCGCGGATGCATATACGTGGGAGAGCCATGCTTCGGCACGAATGGGCCGGCTCGACCGGATAAATACCACTTTCTCACAGAAAACCGGCGTGAAACAGCGCTTGCGCTTGCGCTGTGTTTCGCCGAGTGAGTGAGTTTACCGGAGGCCCAATCCCCTAACCCCTACCCTATTCCCTTCCCTACCCTCAACTATTCCCTACCCTCCCCTATTACCCTATTCCCTCTTAAAAGGCCGGCAACGCACTTGCAGCTCTTCTGATGCTGCGAGTGTCCATGGGCGACGGAAGTTGCTTTCCATCAGGTGACCCGTTTGCTCGTTTGCCCCCTTATTTCATAAAAAAAAAAGTCTAACGGAGTATCGTTGTATTGATATAAGATATTATATTATCATACCTTTACCCCTTTACTACTAAAATAGTTCACAATGGCTACACTACACTCTTTTTCCAATGTAATATCTTTGCACAGTTTATGCACTATTTAAAATATTTTTATTTTTAACGGGTTTGAAAATTATGAAAGTCTTTGCCCAGCTTTGACACCAAAAGCTAATAGTAAGCTATTACAGAGATTCGCGAGCTGGAAACATCGGTACGAATAGCTGACCGCAAGCTGTATAGAAGCTGGGAGGCTATTAGGGACTCCAAGGACCCTGAGGCATACGAGAGTTTACTAGACGAAGTCAAGGTATCAACATAATATGTAATATAAATATTGTTGGAACGAAGTTCATTATCGCGCGTTGCGAAAGGGGGCTAGACGGAAAAAGTTGTAACGACACTTTTGTATTAGATCCTGCGCTGAAAGGGCAAATTATGGCGTTGATAGTATTTCTGGGCGTCAACTAGACGGCGTTTTTGAGAATAAACAGCGACATATACCGGAAGTTATAAATTTTATTACAATTTCCCAAAAGCGTCGTAGTTAGAATTCCTGGGCGTCAACTAGATGGCGTTTTTCTTATAACTTCGTTCTATCCGGGTGTCCCTTGACACCTCGCAAGTTTTTATTGTATTATTAGGGCGATTTTCCTGTTTTGCGTGTTATCGCCCGCGTGCGGATGACGATGACGACGAGACGGCCTTCGATTGATGCTACTTTCGGAGTATGATAATTGAACCCCAAACTCTTTCATTTGGAGATAATCCCGAAAATTTATTATGCCTAAAATCATGGAAGGCACAATAATATTATGTAGGGTAGGCTATTGTTTTTAATGAGGTCGTTTAAAAAAATCCTTATTTTTTTTTCAGAATAAGCAAAAGACGCTGAGTTATATGTTACAACTGATCGAAAATCGCCAAGCTCTATTATTGAGGGAACAGAAAAACGAAGCTGAAGATGGTAATTATTACTATTCATTATCCGCCTACGAAATATAGTTTCTAATGCCACGGTCACATTATAATCTATATAAAAAATAAAAAGGGGATTATAAATTTTGTGAGTCTCGTTAAAACTCGAGAAAGAACCAATTTTCTAATTTTTGTATTGAAATATTCCTCCGAAAGGCTTATACGAAGCTCACGGGTTTAGTTCGTAATATTATTTAGTAAGCAAAATAATATTTTGGTTTTATAGAGAATATTATTACTCAAAGATCGGAGCAGAGGGCGCTACTACCACATATAGTAAATTATATTGTTACGTGCTAGGGTTCGAAGGATTTGGAGAGAAAAGACCTGCTGACTCTCTTGAAGACTATTTACAAACACTAGGTCACACAAAGCACTGAGTCCAAACACTAAGTACTATGATCACTGTCCTAGGTCGTAGCCGAGTCGTAGGTTTCACTGGTTCACTCACTATTGATCACTTGTTTTCACTTCAAAGTCGCCTTGACGATCGTTTGAATTGAACTGAATTACCGGCTCGTCTGTCTGCGCCTATTTATATGGGCCGGATCGAATCTTAGAATATTCCGGAACATTCTTTTACAGAATAAACCCGATTCACGTAAACAAGTGTAGAATATTTCTAGAAGCTTAACGCCATCTAGTATCGAATAGCGAATTTACGCTGACTTTGTTTCTTCAATAAGTTGCGCTGGTTTGACGCTAGATGGCTCTGTGTGTCCGTATCCGTAACAATATGATCACAATCCTACATGCTACACACGTTTATCAGAATATTGACAGAAATGTTGTCAAACATCAAGCAAAACTTTTTGTTTACTGTCTGTGTTGGTGCTGCCGTTTAGCATAAAACAATTCAGTATTTTTTGTTACCCAATTAACACGACCTTGACAAAAAAGATTTTAAAGGTTTGTTGTTACAGATGCAGTAGTGGCCCTGCCTACCCGAAAGAACCAGGATAACCGAAGATGCTTCAAACGCAGAAAAAGAGCTCATGAATCCAAATCAGACCACAAAACACAAGTTGCACCGAAACAAGTAAGTTAAATTAATACTATTTTTATTTATTAATAAGAAAAAAAAAGAAAATGTAAGTTTACGATAAGTATGCAGTTCACACGCAGTGTGAAAATTCAATGGGGGTGTAGACAGTAAACGAAATAAAAGACAAATTGTTGTTTTTCTGAGAGTTTATATTATATAATTACCGAAAATTCTATAATATAAAATCTTATTTTTTTATTTTAATTAATAAAACCTAATAAGTAAATATTTCATCCGTAATATCGTGAACGCAAACAGCCATCACAGAGTGTGACGTCACATTGTGTGTGACAGTCACATTTTGATGTAAACTTACAGATTTTTGTTTCGAGGACCGTGACGTCACAGCGACGCCATAATGAACTTAGCGTTTTTAGCGGGAAAATTTAAAACGGAATATAATAAGTAGTTTTATAACTTAAGGAAGAGTGTAAGTATTTATTTTTTAAATATATTTTTTAGGTGTAACATAAATATATTTTCAAAAAATAGTCTACACCCCTATTACGCTAACCTAACCTAGAACCTTTAACTGGTGACAAGCGGTCTGACTTTTTTTTGTTAAATCACTTACTGATTGTTTTTCATTTTTACAGCTATTATTAACGATGAATGATTCTGTTCCAAACAAGAACCGTAGAAAACAGCTTCTATTACCTGAAATTCATAGAATAGAAGAATGGTAGGCGTAATCTTTTAGATTCAACTGGACCGGAAGCCGAATATATCACCCGAAAGTTATATCCCAGAGCAAAGTGATCACTGATCATGATTCAGGAACCGAAGAGTGTGCCTCTGAAGATGAATGACCGGGGCTACATCGATCAAATCAGGAGTCATGCCTCATGGCAAGAAAATCAGCCTTCAGAATTATTATTAACGTTTGACCATTGTCAGTTTTGTGAAATGATACTGGTGATTAAAAGTTTTCTTTTTTTTCAGTTTAATTTTATGGAAAAAGTGTTATTGTTTCATTTATGTAAAATACTACGTCTACTAACCTAGTTTTTAACATATTATCTAATATCTATTTTACTAACAATTTGGGTCTTAGTAGCTCTCAATAATATATTTATTTATTTATGTTGATTATAATTGGAACGAAGTTCCTTATGGCGCGTTCGGCGTTGCGAAAGGAGGCTATACGGAAAGACACTTGACCTCGACACTTTTTATTAGTACCTGCCTAGTAGGGGCAGAGGGCGTTGATAGTATTCCTGTGCGTCAACTAGATGGCGCTTTTTGGAATAAACAGCGACATCTACCGGACGTTTAAATAAATTATATTACAATTCCACAAAAGTGTCGTTAGTATTAATTGGGCGTCAATAGATGGCGTTTTTTATAACTTCGTTCCATCCGGGTGTCCCTTGACACCTCTCAAGTTTTTTTAATATAATAAGTACATAATTATTGATCACTTTTCAATTTTTATGATTGTAAAGACTGTTCTCATTTTAATATCAAAGTTTGTAATAAAAAAATGATTTGACTATTTCAAAATACTTTTATTTTATCCAAAACTTATTCATCTAACTATTCTTGAATATGGCGGTAAGCCACTATACTTAATTTCTATGCAACCCCTGATACCGTACGGCCTCTCAGACCGCTCGCTCCCTTACGAGTTACGTTACGCAAAATACATGTCACAGTTTAAAATCATATGACACTGAAAGTGCTCGCCGCGCCGCGCCGCTGCCATTCCGGTGTGGCGCGGCTCTAAAGCGCTCGCTAAACGGTAATTCTGCATTACATGCATTACGCGCTGTAATGCACGAATTATCGTTTATTGTAGTGAATGACGCGAATGACATGCAAACTACGTGCTGTACATGATTGACAAGTTGTTTAATTTTTCGTCATGCAATATCTGCATCAAATATCAATGCAGTGGATCGCGCGATCGGCATGTCATGGGACAACTCAGTTCCAGGGTGGTGCTTCCGAACACTTAAAAAATTATGCGTTTCTTTGAACGGGACATACAAACTGTTAATGTGTGCAAAATTAATAAATCAAATAATATATTTTGGCATAATATAATATTTTATTGCTAATAAATAACTTTTGGACGAATATAGGCTGATATTATGATGATGATGAAATAACTTTTTCAATTTAATTTATACAAAAAACTTTGTTGAGTATTTAAAAGAACGTATCGTGGTCTCCGTGGTCCGGTGGTTTAGAGCGTGGCTCTTGACTCGGAGGCCGTGGGTTTGATTCCCGCGTTGGAAACAATATGTTATTTCCAAGTTTGGTTAGGCCAATGCAGGCTGATCACCTAATCGTCTGACAAGTAATGATCCATGCGTGGGATGGGCATGTAAAAAGTCGGTCCTACGCTTGATCTTTCACCAGTCGTGTCGTTTTTCCGTCCCACTGGGCTATGAGAGCGAAAGGAATAGAGAGTATACCTGCTCTTGTGTACTGTGCACACATTTGAGCACTATGAGATTACTCCTGTGGGATGGTTTCAATTAAAGCGGCCACCGTCACCGAAACCGGTTTGGGAAACTATAAAACTAAAAAAAAAAATATTTGTACAATTTTATTCAAGGTGCAATGAATAAGATAAAAAAGATTATTATCATAAAAAACTTAAGAGGTGTCAAGAGACACCCAAATAGAACGAAGTTCCAGTTTACATATTATATCAGTTTATTGTACTTTAACAACTATAGCAAAAATGCTCTCTCTCTCTCTCTCTCGCATTGAACAGTGTGGCGACGAGCGCTGCTCGCAAGGAAATAGTTAGTAAATGATTATTAAAAAAAAAACAATCTTGTGTTTTGTTTTCACTCTTTCCTTTGATTAAGAATAATTGTCACTCTTTCCTTCCTTAAAATACTTTATACCCGAATATAGGGAGGGCCCTTTCAGTGAACTTCGATGTCAAATGTTATCAAATGTTGTTGAACATTGAATGTTTGTTATGATGTCGTAATAAGAATGAAAAACCCAACATTTGGACATTTCTATGAAGTACATTTGTATAGTACAGTATGGGTACGTTTTGGGGTTTAAGATGTTAGGGCGAGTCAAGAGCACATCATGGTAGATATTCAAAACCGAAAAAATCTTCAAATTTAATCTACAAACAATATGGTTTGTTATCTATTGGAGAAATTTGACAGTACCTATGTGGTAACTTCATGTGCTGCTATAGTTCGTCCGGTGGCTTCCGGATAAATGATCCATACTAATGGACTCCTCACCCTTAAGCGGCCGGACCAACTGTACTTGTACCCATACCATAGTATCCATTTCATTTTGACCGCGCGCTTGCTAGGGGGCGCTAGGGTAATGTTGCACACAGGCGCCACATGGGCTAGAGACGGCCCTGCATACCATATCGTGTATTGTCATCCAAACTAAACGTGTATGCAAAATTTCAGCTCACTCGGTTAAATATTATCTGCTTCAAAATTGAGTTCCAAGATTTCACCCGAACATACATACTTTCATACATACAGATCAAGTTAAATTTTTAAAAGGCTTTTTAAAAGCTTTTGTTTTAAAAAAGCCCCGCCACCTGTGTACAGACACCAGCACTAAATTTTAATTATTATTTTTAATAGTTTATAATATAAATTATAATAATTAGTTTATGATATAAATTATAAACTATTGAGAATGATTAAAATTTAGTATTTTTTTGTTTAGTAAATAATATTATTATTATCCTCTTGAATTATCTTCCTGAATTATCATGCTGCATGATGAAAAATGAGCGTTCATCATGCAGCATGTAATTCACGTAAATTAATGGTCATGCTGAATTACCGTCTACGGGGTACTTAAGGTGACGTCATAAATCATAGTCGAGTTATCGAGTAGCATTTTGTATGGAGCGTTTCGGGCAGGTCTAATTTATAAGATGTAAATTGTCATATTTAGCCCCAATTTCACCAAGGACCATTAAAGTTAACGCTCGAATTAGTATCACGTTACCTCTTTCGTTTTTCATATGAATAAAAGAGAAGACATGACATTTTAACAAGCTGTTAACGCTAACAGACGTTGGTGAAATTGGGGCTTAAGCTATCAGTGTCATTCTCTCAGCGATTTTTCTATTTTTGAAAGGTCTTTCAATTACCAATAAGAAAAAAAAATAGTCATCATGCCTGTTCTCACCAGTCACAGGCTCACAGCTGATTAAAGTTTGCAGATTTTTAATGCAATTTATTATTTTTAGGTAACTCTGTACATAACCGGGAGCAGCACAGTTGATGAGACGGAGTCCAGTCGTAGAAGCTCGGAACTACCGTCCATGGAGATGTCACAAGAACCAACGCCGAATATTATGTTTTTTACAACATGTTTACAACCAATTTAACATGACATAAAAAAAGGATTCATAAACAAACAAACCAAACATACTTAATTAAATAAATAATTAAAACAACTATGAACTATCTCGTTTTATCTTGATTGGTCCTTAATTTCCTAAACGAAACTCGAATGTTTAATTTCTAAAATCTAAACTGACAGAAAGTCTATGGTTAATTATTGGTTACGGTACACAATACGGTACAATTGTAGCCCAAAAAACGGACGTCGTCTTTTTATTTGTTAATTCGAAAGAGTACTTCATTACAAATCCCCGAAAAAAACACCCACGCTTTAATAGTTTTTGAATTATCTCGAAAAGAAAATCCCAATCCCGCGTTCATAAAAAAGTGAAAAGTTATTATATTTCAAAATTGGTACAGATTAGAAAAAAAACATGTAATATAATACTTGTAGGACATACAAAAAGCTACATTATTAACTCTTTTTTAGTCGGCTATCCCTTATGGGGGCCATGAAAACGAAGAAAATCGATTTTTAGTTTTTATTTTTTTCTGACTAAACTTAGTCGATGTCGAAAGCGCATGTTACTTTAAAAGAAAGGTAATCATCACCACTACCAATAGTAAAAAAAACCGTGGAACTTTTGAGTTCTATGACTTTAAAAAATCCGGGATTGGCGGGATTCGTGAACTTTGTTTTTTTATTACACCGTTCGATCGTGTTGCTAACAAGGAACAAATTTTGCGAAGTAACTATAGTTATCAAACTCTAAAAAGTATCAATTTTCTAAAAATTTAATTTTTTGACGAAATATCTAAAGAAAATGCGTAAGAAGTTAAAAATTTGTATAGAATTTGTACACAGTGCCTTCTTATTTTTATTTCTAACCAATTAGAAATAAAAATAAGTTTTATTTCTGAGTATTTAACTAATTTTCAGAATGTTACATGATCTACACCGGTTCGGGAACTAACCCGCCGAGAAGAATCAGCGTAAGAATCTAGCACGGGGCCACTTTTTAGCCAAAAATTTAAAATTATTCTTTTAAAAATAGGATTTACAACTTAATCTATAAAATGTAAAAAATTAACATATAATTTAACAGTGTAAGTCACAAAATTATGAAAAATATTATTTTACGGTAGACTTGCTAGCAGCTACCAACTGCTAAGATGTGCCATCGCCCATCGCCTATGAAATCGTTGAATTTATGGTAGGCTTTAGCAAAAATAAAACGTTCTTTTGACTACCTTTTTCAATTTATTAATGGAAAGATTTTGAAATATTTTTCAAGTTTTATTATAAAAATGCATACATTTAACCCATGGAAGAGTTTAAAGGCATAACTTTATTTTTTTTTATGCAAGTATAATAATATTTTTTGCGACAGTCGAAAGTCGTTGTCCAAAATGTTGGCGAACATTGTCGCCAACATTTTGGAAATTGAAGAAAGGCTTGTACATGACTTGAGTACAATTTTACTAACGATTAACAGTGGATTGCCAATAAACACCGAAAATTTAGATTTCTTTTGCAAAACTTTAGCGTACCGATATGTTGCTGAATATGGATGGCATCCCATGACAATAACATTACATGAAATACTAGTCCATGGTTAAAACATAATCAAATTGGAATTAAATTCCTATGGATGTGGCATACGCCTTAAGCATGGTCTATAATAACATCTATTCATCGAAGAAAATTGTGAGGTCCCTAAAGCTAATGAAGTATACAGGAGCGAGAATTCCTAAAACCGATCTAAATACCCTGTATCTTGTCCACACACAAGAGGAGAAAGCAGCCCTCACTAATACAGGCTATGGATCAGGAACGGACTCTCGCGTCCTCACAATCCATGAAGCTCAGGGATTAACGAGTCCCTCGGTGATCATACAGACCAAGTCCCGAAAGCTGGCAATCCATGACAGCGTTCCTCATGCAGTTGTAGCCATATCCCGGCACACTAACACCTGTGTCTATTACACTGACACTGATGGAGACGCTGTGACAAGCTTCATAAAAAGAGCCACGGAGGTGTCAACCGAACACATAAAAGATTATAACATAAAAATGGCTATAAAAGACAGGAATGATAAAGTCCTAAGCCACATGGCGGGTAGATTCGACAGACCGATACCTCTTTAACAAAAAATAAAAAAAGTGTCCATGGCGTGATGGACCACAATTAATTAAAATTCATAATATTATTTCAATTATCCTTGGTGCGAAAAATCTAAATAGTAAAATAACAAAAAAAGGATATGGACGAACAGTCCATAGACGGCCACAATTTTATAATAAAATAAAAAAAAGCATAATCAAATTAGAGCCTTTACCTATAGGATTTATCTCAGAACAGGCTGGTGAGTCGCGCAACAAATATTGGCGTTATCGGGATCGGGAGCATTACACTCGTAAAAATTCCAGGATAAACACTATGACCGATTTGTTCCATCGAGCGCGACCAACCCAATAGTTTCCCATTTAAACCTTGACTCCAGTCAAAAACGCCAAAAACGAGTACCTTATCCACCTGGAGTAATAAACTTATAAATACCTTTAAACCTGCCCCTACGATAATAATTAATAACAATAGCTCAGTGACGATGGTGAAAGTAATTAATTAATTAGCACCGACGCTGACGTCATAACAATTATTTTATCATACTTTAAAACGATAATAACAAGCTTGATGTGCTTGATATCTAAGTTTTGTGGCTAATCCCACATTTTTAAAAACATATTTCTTTGGTATTCGAATTTCACCAGTGGTGAATGTTGACGACAATTAATATTATACATGACGGCAACGGTGATGACGTGACACATGCATTGATTATATTGTTTTTACTTTAATAGCAAGTTTACTTATTTTCCTAAAGCATTTCGTCGAAATGTATGAAATATTTAGTACTTTTTAAGCTTTGACAACTATAGTTACCTACTTCGCAGAATTTGTTCCTTGTTAGCAACACGATCGAATAGTGTAATAAAAAAACAAAGTCCACAAATCCCACCAATCCCAGATTTTTTAAAGTCATAGAACTCAAAAGTTCCACGCGTTAGGGATTTGTTGTTTTTACTATTGGTAGTGGTGATGATTACCTTTCTTTTAAAGTATGCACTCATCATGCACTTTCGACATCGACTTAGTCAGAAAAAAATAAAAACTGAAAATCGATTTTCTTCGTTTTCATGGCCCCCATAAGTGATAGCCGACTAAAAAAGGGTTCATAATGTAGCTTTTTATATGTCCTACAAGTATTATATTACATATTTTTTTCTAATCTCTACCAATTTTGAAATATAATAACTTTTCACTTTTTTATGAATGCGGGATTGGGATTTTCTTTTCGAGATAATTCAAAAACTATTAAAGCGAGACACCTGGGTGTTTTACTCGGGGATTTGTAATTAAGTACTCTTTCGAATCAACAAATAAAAAGACGATGTCCGTTTTTTGGGCTACAATAAACACTGTGCGGTACCGGTAAACCGGGGTGAATAGAATTGAAGGGGGCAAAGAAAAAATCTTAGGATAAGTTTTAATGTTTTTATGGCAAATTCGGTATCCCCAGTAAAAAACCTGCAACTTTATAAATTTGTTGGTAACATTCTCCTTAGTCTGGCAAATTTTTATGTGTGGCTACATCGCTAAAACTGCTAAAATTTAATTTCAAAGTTGACAACAAAACAAGTCGCTGTAGACGAGCGAGTTTGAACCTCCGTATTTCGGTGAATTTTGGTCATAATAGTTTATAGTTTTCTTCAAATTGCGGTCAGGGCTATTATAATATATTTTGATATAGTTATTAAGGTAAGAATATGCAGCAAGTATACAAAATTGTTCTTATTTCGTAAGCCTTATTTTCTTTAAATTTTTGAGGTGATTAGATACACGAAAGGGGTGAATAAACACGCCTGAGAGGTTAAAGAAACCTTCTCAAGTTTGCTTGCTTTTATCCAACAAAGAATAAATAGGGAAACTGTAACGAGGCAGTCCTACGAAATTTTTCCAATCACCCTTCAGGTATGTCTATTGTCCCCTAATAAGTAGTAATTAGAAATTATGTATATTTTGTGCCCTTTTTTCATTAACTACAAACATATTCGAAGAGAAACCAATTTGTATCAATAGTTTGGCCTAAGACTCAATACATACACGACTAAAAAAGTGGGTATCCGTTCTGTAACCTTACGAAAATAATTACCAAAGTTCGAAGACCTATCTATTCACCCCAAACCACTTTACTGAATCGACCGACTTGACTTCTTGACTTGATCTAGACCTGACCACGACCTGACGATATTCTAGAGAAAAACGATGCTGAAAATTTTATTATAGAATATTGTTTTCCCGCCACATCAAACTCGACACTGGCCATGGTTAAATAGTAGAAGTGCCATAATAAGAAAAAAAAATTGGTAGTTGACAGTGACGGCTGGCACCTTGACATTTCTATGACAACAATACTTTAAGGAAGGGGGCGAGTAAAATAAAAAGTATCGATAAAAATATTTTAAAAATTAGCAGATGTTGATTGTTTTAATGATTTTGCACTGCAGGATGTGGAATGCCAATCTAAAATTATTGTATTGGTCGGTGTAAAACTAGTACGTAGATTCAAAACTCTCAAGAGTTATTTAATTGATTAATTTTTGAATATTATAGTCGTAAACACCTGTTTAAAACAAAAATCTTCTATGTAAAATCTAAAAAAAAAAACGTTATTGCAGGTACAACGGATTGCACTGGATTATAAAGGTTTTGTTTGAAACCAGGTTTTATTCGTTTTAAAAAAGAAAGACTGATTTAAATCGGCGCACTGATTTAGTTTTAAATCCGGGAATAGGGCCCGACTTCTAAGACCAAGTTCGAAAGTTGGAACTTCCAACGTGCAACGGGCAATTTATCGGTATTCGAATTTCGATATGATGTCACAACCCTAGTCGAACGTTTCACGTTGGCATTTGTGGCATTTACGTAGCACGATTTTTGGCAGATGGGAATATCAAATAGGATTTATTAATTTTCAGATGCAGTAAAAATACACGATAGTAAACAGGCCGCGTCGAATTAGTGTAATTTAAGGTGCCGTTCACGCTAAGGAATCGTTTGGTAATCAATAAAAATAGAAGTTTATTTATAAAATGGCATCAAGAGGTGGTGTTATGGTTACGGGGACGAACGGGGCTGATTTCGAGCACAGGGAAAAAGTGGCGGCCCATTATCAAATAAGGTGAGTAACGCGTTTATTTTTATATAACTTGACCGCCGAACGTGATCTTGTAATTAAGAATGTGTGACATTAAACTCTTGTCAAGTTCCGTTTTAATTATTTTTAGACAAAAGCGAACCTCTTGGCCTGCGTTTGCCGCCACAAATTTGAATTTCGTTCTATTCGATTTAATCGCTGAAAAACTTGTGAAAAACAATGATAGAAACCAACGTATTTTAGTAATAAAATGTTCAAAACAATAAGAAAGTTGGCCCATATGCTAGTAATTAAAGTTAGTTGGATAATTATTATACTATACTGCTAAAACTATTTCTACTAATAAAAGAAGAGAACTTATTCACAAATTTTTCACAAACTTAATTATAACAAAATATACAACTCAAGGAACTGTAAATATATACATATAAGACTAGCTTTTACTTTTATGAGTCCCTTTTATGTTAAAGCAGAGCCAAGTGCCATGCCTATTCAACAAAAGCTTTGACTTTTATAAAAACTAGCTTTTGTGTTCAAATAGAGGCTATACTACTGTCTACTAACATGCCTTTTGATCAAAATCCTTTCAGTAGTTTCTTGCATGAAGAAGTATTAAACATACACACTTACCTTTTTTTTTACCAACTTCCAAAACTGTTCTACGTTCAGCTGTATACATATTGCAGACTTCAAGCCAGAAGGGTATAAAAAAGTCTTTTTTTAAGAAGAAAATAGATGTAAGTGCAATATTGGTAGTTTTGGAATTGTAAAAATACAAAAGATCATTTCATGTAATTAACCTTCAAGCGGTCGCGCAACGTCGATTCGACACCCTTCAATACATTTTTGTTGATTTTATTGACATTTCTCGTTGAATTCTTATCATTCTCTCAGTACAGCTTTTCATAATATATCTATCTACTAAATAAATCCGCATCCCCTTTGCAGCAAGGAACTCAATAATTGTTTTGGTGTATATATATAAAATTTCAGCTCACTCGGTTAAATATTATCTGCTTCAAAATTGAGTTCCAAGATTTCACCCGAACATACATACTTTCATACATACAGATCAAGTTAAATTTTTAAAAGGCTTTTTAAAAGCTTTTGTTTTAAAAAAGCCCCGCCACCTGTGTACAGACACCAGCACTAAATTTTAATTATTATTTTTAATAGTTTATAATATAAATTATAATAATTAGTTTATGATATAAATTATAAACTATTGAGAATGATTAAAATTTAGTATTTTTTTGTTTAGTAAATAATATTATTATTATCCTCTTGAATTATCTTCCTGAATTATCATGCTGCATGATGAAAAATGAGCGTTCATCATGCAGCATGTAATTCACGTAAATTAATGGTCATGCTGAATTACCGTCTACGGGGTACTTAAGGTGACGTCATAAATCATAGTCGAGTTATCGAGTAGCATTTTGTATGGAGCGTTTCGGGCAGGTCTAATTTATAAGATGTAAATTGTCATATTTAGCCCCAATTTCACCAAGGACCATTAAAGTTAACGCTCGAATTAGTATCACGTTACCTCTTTCGTTTTTCATATGAATAAAAGAGAAGACATGACATTTTAACAAGCTGTTAACGCTAACAGACGTTGGTGAAATTGGGGCTTAAGCTATCAGTGTCATTCTCTCAGCGATTTTTCTATTTTTGAAAGGTCTTTCAATTACCAATAAGAAAAAAAAATAGTCATCATGCCTGTTCTCACCAGTCACAGGCTCACAGCTGATTAAAGTTTGCAGATTTTTAATGCAATTTATTATTTTTAGGTAACTCTGTACATAACCGGGAGCAGCACAGTTGATGAGACGGAGTCCAGTCGTAGAAGCTCGGAACTACCGTCCATGGAGATGTCACAAGAACCAACGCCGAATATTATGTTTTTTACAACATGTTTACAACCAATTTAACATGACATAAAAAAAGGATTCATAAACAAACAAACCAAACATACTTAATTAAATAAATAATTAAAACAACTATGAACTATCTCGTTTTATCTTGATTGGTCCTTAATTTCCTAAACGAAACTCGAATGTTTAATTTCTAAAATCTAAACTGACAGAAAGTCTATGGTTAATTATTGGTTACGGTACACAATACGGTACAATTGTAGCCCAAAAAACGGACGTCGTCTTTTTATTTGTTAATTCGAAAGAGTACTTCATTACAAATCCCCGAAAAAAACACCCACGCTTTAATAGTTTTTGAATTATCTCGAAAAGAAAATCCCAATCCCGCGTTCATAAAAAAGTGAAAAGTTATTATATTTCAAAATTGGTACAGATTAGAAAAAAAACATGTAATATAATACTTGTAGGACATACAAAAAGCTACATTATTAACTCTTTTTTAGTCGGCTATCCCTTATGGGGGCCATGAAAACGAAGAAAATCGATTTTTAGTTTTTATTTTTTTCTGACTAAACTTAGTCGATGTCGAAAGCGCATGTTACTTTAAAAGAAAGGTAATCATCACCACTACCAATAGTAAAAAAAACCGTGGAACTTTTGAGTTCTATGACTTTAAAAAATCCGGGATTGGCGGGATTCGTGAACTTTGTTTTTTTATTACACCGTTCGATCGTGTTGCTAACAAGGAACAAATTTTGCGAAGTAACTATAGTTATCAAACTCTAAAAAGTATCAATTTTCTAAAAATTTAATTTTTTGACGAAATATCTAAAGAAAATGCGTAAGAAGTTAAAAATTTGTATAGAATTTGTACACAGTGCCTTCTTATTTTTATTTCTAACCAATTAGAAATATAAATAAATTTTATTTCTGAGTATTTAACTAATTTTCAGAATGTTACATGATCTACACCGGTTCGGGAACTAACCCGCCGAGAAGAATCAGCGTAAGAATCTAGCACGGGGCCACTTTTTAGCCAAAAATTTAAAATTATTCTTTTAAAAATAGGATTTACAACTTAATCTATAAAATGTAAAAAATTAACATATAATTTAACAGTGTAAGTCACAAAATTATGAAAAATATTATTTTACGGTAGACTTGCTAGCAGCTACCAACTGCTAAGATGTGCCATCGCCCATCGCCTATGAAATCGTTGAATTTATGGTAGGCTTTAGCAAAAATAAAACGTTCTTTTGACTACCTTTTTCAATTTATTAATGGAAAGATTTTGAAATATTTTTCAAGTTTTATTATAAAAATGCATACATTTAACCCATGGAAGAGTTTAAAGGCATAACTTTATTTTTTTTTATGCAAGTATAATAATATTTTTTGCGACAGTCGAAAGTCGTTGTCCAAAATGTTGGCGAACATTGTCGCCAACATTTTGGAAATTGAAGAAAGGCTTGTACATGACTTGAGTACAATTTTACTAACGATTAACAGTGGATTGCCAATAAACACCGAAAATTTAGATTTCTTTTGCAAAACTTTAGCGTACCGATATGTTGCTGAATATGGATGGCATCCCATGACAATAACATTACATGAAATACTAGTCCATGGTTAAAACATAATCAAATTGGAATTAAATTCCTATGGATGTGGCATACGCCTTAAGCATGGTCTATAATAACATCTATTCATCGAAGAAAATTGTGAGGTCCCTAAAGCTAATGAAGTATACAGGAGCGAGAATTCCTAAAACCGATCTAAATACCCTGTATCTTGTCCACACACAAGAGGAGAAAGCAGCCCTCACTAATACAGGCTATGGATCAGGAACGGACTCTCGCGTCCTCACAATCCATGAAGCTCAGGGATTAACGAGTCCCTCGGTGATCATACAGACCAAGTCCCGAAAGCTGGCAATCCATGACAGCGTTCCTCATGCAGTTGTAGCCATATCCCGGCACACTAACACCTGTGTCTATTACACTGACACTGATGGAGACGCTGTGACAAGCTTCATAAAAAGAGCCATGGAGGTGTCAACCGAACACATAAAAGATTATAACATAAAAATGGCTATAAAAGACAGGAATGATAAAGTCCTAAGCCACATGGCGGGTAGATTCGACAGACCGATACCTCTTTAACAAAAAATAAAAAAGTGTCCATGGCGTGATGGACCACAATTAATTAAAATTCATAATATTATTTCAATTATCCTTGGTGCGAAAAATCTAAATAGTAAAATAACAAAAAAAGGATATGGACGAACAGTCCATAGACGGCCACAATTTTATAATAAAATAAAAAAAAGCATAATCAAATTAGAGCCTTTACCTATAGGATTTATCTCAGAACAGGCTGGTGAGTCGCGCAACAAATATTGGCGTTATCGGGATCGGGAGCATTACACTCGTAAAAATTCCAGGATAAACACTATGACCGATTTGTTCCATCGAGCGCGACCAACCCAATAGTTTCCCATTTAAACCTTGACTCCAGTCAAAAACGCCAAAAACGAGTACCTTATCCACCTGGAGTAATAAACTTATAAATACCTTTAAACCTGCCCCTACGATAATAATTAATAACAATAGCTCAGTGACGATGGTGAAAGTAATTAATTAATTAGCACCGACGCTGACGTCATAACAATTATTCTATCATACTTTAAAACGATAATAACAAGCTTGATGTGCTTGATATCTAAGTTTTGTGGCTAATCCCACATTTTTAAAAACATATTTCTTTGGTATTCGAATTTCACCAGTGGTGAATGTTGACGACAATTAATATTATACATGACGGCAACGGTGATGACGTGACACATGCATTGATTATATTGTTTTTACTTTAATAGCAAGTTTACTTATTTTCCTAAAGCATTTCGTCGAAATGTATGAAATATTTAGTACTTTTTAAGCTTTGACAACTATAGTTACCTACTTCGCAGAATTTGTTCCTTGTTAGCAACACGATCGAATAGTGTAATAAAAAAACAAAGTCCACAAATCCCACCAATCCCAGATTTTTTAAAGTCATAGAACTCAAAAGTTCCACGCGTTAGGGATTTGTTATTTTTACTATTGGTAGTGGTGATGATTACCTTTCTTTTAAAGTATGCACTCATCATGCACTTTCGACATCGACTTAGTCAGAAAAAAATAAAAACTGAAAATCGATTTTCTTCGTTTTCATGGCCCCCATAAGTGATAGCCGACTAAAAAAGGGTTCATAATGTAGCTTTTTATATGTCCTACAAGTATTATATTACATATTTTTTTCTAATCTCTACCAATTTTGAAATATAATAACTTTTCACTTTTTTATGAATGCGGGATTGGGATTTTCTTTTCGAGATAATTCAAAAACTATTAAAGCGAGACACCTGGGTGTTTTACTCGGGGATTTGTAATTAAGTACTCTTTCGAATCAACAAATAAAAAGACGATGTCCGTTTTTTGGGCTACAATAAACACTGTGCGGTACCGGTAAACCGGGGTGAATAGAATTGAAGGGGGCAAAGAAAAAATCTTAGGATAAGTTTTAATGTTTTTATGGCAAATTCGGTATCCCCAGTAAAAAACCTGCAACTTTATAAATTTGTTGGTAACATTCTCCTTAGTCTGGCAAATTTTTATGTGTGGCTACATCGCTAAAACTGCTAAAATTTAATTTCAAAGTTGACAACAAAACAAGTCGCTGTAGACGAGCGAGTTTGAACCTCCGTATTTCGGTGAATTTTGGTCATAATAGTTTATAGTTTTCTTCAAATTGCGGTCAGGGCTATTATAATATATTTTGATATAGTTATTAAGGTAAGAATATGCAGCAAGTATACAAAATTGTTCTTATTTCGTAAGCCTTATTTTCTTTAAATTTTTGAGGTGATTAGATACACGAAAGGGGTGAATAAACACGCCTGAGAGGTTAAAGAAACCTTCTCAAGTTTGCTTGCTTTTATCCAACAAAGAATAAATAGGGAAACTGTAACGAGGCAGTCCTACGAAATTTTTCCAATCACCCTTCAGGTATGTCTATTGTCCCCTAATAAGTAGTAATTAGAAATTATGTATATTTTGTGCCCTTTTTTCATTAACTACAAACATATTCGAAGAGAAACCAATTTGTATCAATAGTTTGGCCTAAGACTCAATACATACACGACTAAAAAAGTGGGTATCCGTTCTGTAACCTTACGAAAATAATTACCAAAGTTCGAAGACCTATCTATTCACCCCAAACCACTTTACTGAATCGACCGACTTGACTTCTTGACTTGATCTAGACCTGACCACGACCTGACGATATTCTAGAGAAAAACGATGCTGAAAATTTTATTATAGAATATTGTTTTCCCGCCACATCAAACTCGACACTGGCCATGGTTAAATAGTAGAAGTGCCATAATAAGAAAAAAAAATTGGTAGTTGACAGTGACGGCTGGCACCTTGACATTTCTATGACAACAATACTTTAAGGAAGGGGGCGAGTAAAATAAAAAGTATCGATAAAAATATTTTAAAAATTAGCAGATGTTGATTGTTTTAATGATTTTGCACTGCAGGATGTGGAATGCCAATCTAAAATTATTGTATTGGTCGGTGTAAAACTAGTACGTAGATTCAAAACTCTCAAGAGTTATTTAATTGATTAATTTTTGAATATTATAGTCGTAAACACCTGTTTAAAACAAAAATCTTCTATGTAAAATCTAAAAAAAAAAACGTTATTGCAGGTACAACGGATTGCACTGGATTATAAAGGTTTTGTTTGAAACCAGGTTTTATTCGTTTTAAAAAAGAAAGACTGATTTAAATCGGCGCACTGATTTAGTTTTAAATCCGGGAATAGGGCCCGACTTCTAAGACCAAGTTCGAAAGTTGGAACTTCCAACGTGCAACGGGCAATTTATCGGTATTCGAATTTCGATATGATGTCACAACCCTAGTCGAACGTTTCACGTTGGCATTTGTGGCATTTACGTAGCACGATTTTTGGCAGATGGGAATATCAAATAGGATTTATTAATTTTCAGATGCAGTAAAAATACACGATAGTAAACAGGCCGCGTCGAATTAGTGTAATTTAAGGTGCCGTTCACGCTAAGGAATCGTTTGGTAATCAATAAAAATAGAAGTTTATTTATAAAATGGCATCAAGAGGTGGTGTTATGGTTACGGGGACGAACGGGGCTGATTTCGAGCACAGGGAAAAAGTGGCGGCCCATTATCAAATAAGGTGAGTAACGCGTTTATTTTTATATAACTTGACCGCCGAACGTGATCTTGTAATTAAGAATGTGTGACATTAAACTCTTGTCAAGTTCCGTTTTAATTATTTTTAGACAAAAGCGAACCTCTTGGCCTGCGTTTGCCGCCACAAATTTGAATTTCGTTCTATTCGATTTAATCGCTGAAAAACTTGTGAAAAACAATGATAGAAACCAACGTATTTTAGTAATAAAATGTTCAAAACAATAAGAAAGTTGGCCCATATGCTAGTAATTAAAGTTAGTTGGATAATTATTATACTATACTGCTAAAACTATTTCTACTAATAAAAGAAGAGAACTTATTCACAAATTTTTCACAAACTTAATTATAACAAAATATACAACTCAAGGAACTGTAAATATATACATATAAGACTAGCTTTTACTTTTATGAGTCCCTTTTATGTTAAAGCAGAGCCAAGTGCCATGCCTATTCAACAAAAGCTTTGACTTTTATAAAAACTAGCTTTTGTGTTCAAATAGAGGCTATACTACTGTCTACTAACATGCCTTTTGATCAAAATCCTTTCAGTAGTTTCTTGCATGAAGAAGTATTAAACATACACACTTACCTTTTTTTTTACCAACTTCCAAAACTGTTCTACGTTCAGCTGTATACATATTGCAGACTTCAAGCCAGAAGGGTATAAAAAAGTCTTTTTTTAAGAAGAAAATAGATGTAAGTGCAATATTGGTAGTTTTGGAATTGTAAAAATACAAAAGATCATTTCATGTAATTAACCTTCAAGCGGTCGCGCAACGTCGATTCGACACCCTTCAATACATTTTTGTTGATTTTATTGACATTTCTCGTTGAATTCTTATCATTCTCTCAGTACAGCTTTTCATAATATATCTATCTACTAAATAAATCCGCATCCCCTTTGCAGCAAGGAACTCAATAATTGTTTTGGTGTCGGCGCCGGCGTCGAAAAGGATCCGCGCTCTTTCTTATAATTTTATATGTAGTTTTCATATAACTGAGACAAATTTTATGTTTATTTATAAAACTAAGTCATTGTTGACCGATAATATCGAGTGTAATTGCTAGATAAAGAAAAAACAACAGACACTCGTAGCATAAGAAGAGCTGCAGGTGCGTTGCCGGCCTTTTAAGAGGGAATAGAGTAAAAGGGAAGGGTAGGGAAGGGAAGAGAATAGGGTAGGGGATTGGGCCTCCGGTAAACTCACTCACTCGGCGAAACACAGCGCATGGCTCTCCCACGTTAAAAGGGTCTTTTAGGTTACGTGCGACCACTGCCGTTACAAAATTGCGCGAGCCCGCTGGTTAAGGAAGTACTTTTACAGGCACATACAAAATTTCAGTTGTAGAGATGAATTAAACAAAAACTTATTAAGGCATTGCTTATACAACCTTCTGGTTCGAAGCCCACCCATATATATTTTATGTGTAGATGGAGGAGAACTATCTCTGTATGTAGAAAGTGTCCGCTGAAATGCGTTAAATTAGGGTGGCGCTACAGTAGCAACAAGGTAAATTTTAAATCATTTAGCAGCTATTATTTCAGCTATTTTAGGTCATTTTTTTCAAAATATATTGGTATTAATCCAGTAATTCTGTGACTCGGCTATTCGGCTAACTTCGATTTATATTTTGTCACCAACGGCTACATTCATTCCATACCCTTTTCTAGCTAGCACCACTCTTGGAGGATTTTTCAACTGTTATTTACTACGTACAGCTGGACACTTTTTCAAATATCCCCCATATAAGATAGTTCTCCTCCATCTACCCTCCCTAGTTTCAATGACTTCAAAGTGACGACAAGGTTGTATATTTCAGCGCACTGAACAAGTCACGACTGAAGTACTGTGTCTTTTTCCATCATGTCCTCTTCTTTTTGATGTTGGCTAAACTATCCGCTGATATACTGGACAAGCTCGATATATTTATCCTTGAAATAGAGGAGTTGCAGATACCACAGGTAAGAGTAAATTCTAACCATCTTTTAATAAAAACCTATTACATACAATAACAGATTATTAGTTTCTTCGTTCGACTTTCAAAAAGTGTATCATGATACCCATTTTGAATAAAAAGATATTTTATTTTATTTATTATTTTATTTATTAAATTACTGAAAATGTCTGAAATATTTAATATATTTTGCATTATTTAATTAGTAATTCATTTACTAACAGTCTAAAACTAAAAAAATTAAAAAGAAAAAAATTTTTTTAGGTGGGCTTTGGCATTTTTTATGCATAATAATTATTTTAAATTTTATTAAACTCGTGTTAAATATATTTTTAAAAATAAATTTTCTAATATTTTACATTACAGCCACTATGGTGGGAGTACATCTGGTGTCTCTCGCTGCTGCTGTCATTCCTCGGCTTGTCGGCCATCAAGCGGAACAACATCCGTTACCTGCGGCAGTACATGTACGGCATCATCGCACTGGGGCTCGGCCCGCTGTTGTACTGTGTGCTCCACTACTGCGGGGACGTGTGGACGTATCTGACTGCTGATGAGGATGATATCGATGATATACAGTTGTGGCAGGTAAGCTAAATCCGTACTAATATTATAGATGCTATAGTGTCTGCACTATAGCATCTATAATATTGGCAGGGCGCGTGCGTCGGAGCGCGGACGCCGGCGACGGACTTTCACACGCGCGGTGGACGCGGGCGCGCGCTTTTCGCAGTCGACGTTGTTTCCGTTGACGTCTTTTTGCCAAATAATAAATTAGTAAATAATCCATGGTAATCTACTCGACACAACTTTTTTTTGAATTGTTTATGAATTATTTACTTATTTATTATTTGGCAAAAAGAGGTCAACGAAAACAACGTCGACTGCGAAAAGCGCGCGCCCGCGTCCTGCGCCCGCCGCGCGTGTGACAGTCCATCGCCGGCGTCCGCGCTCCGTCGCACGCGCCTGCGCTGCCCATAAGTTATTTTTCATTATACACACGCGAGCGTGCGCCCGCGCGACTTTTAGCGTTGGCCCTTAAAGCCCAAAGTCCAAACTCCTGAACCTCCAAAATTTGAAATTTGGTATAGATATTTCTTTAACTGTCCTGAGAATTGACATAGAATACTTTTCATCCCGAAAAAAATGTACGGTTCCCACGCGATAAACGTATTGTGATGCAACAGAGGGCGTCTGCTAGCGTCTAATAACGAATTATATAGTTGCAGACGTCATGTAGGTTATAATCATATTCCAGGGCTACCCGTACGGTCTTCTGTGGTACGCGTTCGTCCTGCTGGCGTCCCAGGTCCACTCGTTTCAGCTGTACTTCGGCTACAACCTGCTGCGCGCCTGGCGAGCCCGAGGTGCGCTCAGGAAAGCTGAATAGACGTTATACGATTATGAGTTGTATAGATGTTTGGTTGTGGTGTAAAAGCGCTAAAAGAAGCTATAAGTCACAAAAAAGTTATTTTTGCGACTTATAGTGGCATAGGTTTTTTTTATATAAAATAAGGGGGCAAACGAGCAAACGGGTCACCTGATGGATGGCAACTACCGTCCCTATGGACACTCGTAACGTTAGAAGAGCTGCAGGTGCGTTGCCGGATTTTTAAAGGGAATACTCTCTCTTCTTGAAGGTTTGCAGATCGTATTGGCTCGGAAATACTGCTGGTGAAAATCTAAAAAAAAATCTATATTCACAAAAAGCTATTTTTGTGAGTTATAGGTAGTGTCCGACCGAAGGTGTATTTTTGGCCGAAGCCGAAGCCGATTAATCGGCAATCGCCACAACCTTTGGCCAAAGCCGAAGCCGAAGGTTTAAATCTTAATCTCGACTCTCAGTAATTAATTTTGTTTAAAATTGTCTATATTAGCTACAATGACTATTAAAATTATTTCAAAACTTCAATATTGAAGGTTTACCTCTATATTGACTGTTTCATATAGAAGTTGATTTAGAGATAGTAATAAAAGCTTGTGATTTTGTGATTTATTTATTAATTATTTGTAGTCTGGTTAAGGAATGACTCAAAGGAGGGTATTGAGTGCGTGAGCGGGAACCTAAGCGATTTCTACTGGAACTTATTCAGGGTGCTTAGGGACAAAACATACTAAAAGTCCTGACGTCTAGGAGGTGAGCCGGAGGGAAGGGAAGGGTGACAAATTTTTAGTTTTTGGCAAATACCTTAAAAACGATGCGTTGTGGCAATAAAGTTCTATAACGAAATAAAAGCTTATTCAATTACATATAACTAAGTTTTTCCAAATTCTCATCCGTTTTTTTTAACTACACGCTCTGGAAGTTTCAGAATTGCTCTCAGGCATCTACATTAGCCGCTGTTATAATCCCTGGTGCAGTGACAAAATATAATTATTATTGTTTTAGTGAAGCCTCAGGTATGTTCCAACTGATGGAAGCTGGTTACCGTAATGCCTTGCGTCGTCTGCAACACCAGGGGTGCTACATACTGGTGCGTTGCCGCGTCAAGGGGTGTAATGAGGGGATGGGGGGATGTGCTTACAGCCCTCTCACTTAGTGGACGTTGCATAGAAGCGGTAAAGCTACTTTTCAATCAGAATTAGAAAGGGATATTTAAAAATAAAACACTTTTTATTTTCACTTTTCCTGAGCGTGTAGTATATGTAGTTTTCCTGAGTGAGTGTAGAAAACGGATGAGAATTCGGAAAAAGTGTGTAGAATCAAAATTATAGAGAATTTAATATATTTTTTTCATTTTAGAACATTTTTGCTTCAACACATCGTATATTAGTTATTAGCCAAAAACCAAAAATTTATACTTTTGTCACCCTCCCCTCACCCCTGCTCACCTCCTAGACTTAAGGACTTTAGTATGTTTTATTCCTAAGCACCCTGAATAAGTTCCAGCAGAAATCTCTTAGGTTTCCGCTCAGGCGCTCACGCATTCTACAACTACTTTATTGAATGTACTATTGTATAAAACAATAATTTCTTTATTATTTCACAAATAACAATAATTAGACCAATCAATCAGTCTTTGTTTAACTCGACTAGACCGAAACTAGACTAAAAAATAAAATAAACAAACATTAACTTCTTAATAAAAAATTAAATGATTTATTAAGAAGTTAGTGTTTGTTTATTGTATTTGACAGTGACTCCCAGTGGCCTCCGCATACACGACCGGTCCACCGCTCTCTCACGACTCACTCAGTCTTTCGTTCAATTTCGACGGTTGCTCGGACCTTCGGCAAAGCTTCGGCTTCTTCAGCAAAGCTTCGGCTTCGGCCGGGTTTTAGGCCGAAGCCGAAGGTTTCGCCGAAGGTGGTTTTTTTGGCCGAAGGCTTCGGCCGCCGAAGCCGAAGCCGAAGCTTCGGTCGGACACTAGTTATAGGGCATAGGTTGATCCTGTTAAACAATCTACAACACAGTTTCAATATCCTTTTAATTTAGTCTTGATATAATCAAATTAAAACATGGTGTTTGCATCAAATATCAAATGCAGCGATTGATGTTTCAAAACGCTTTCTTTCTGATTGTTCAAAACTTCAATTACATTCGAAATTATAAAATTTTTGTTACTTAACACCTCCACTAAGTTCTATAACTGCTCTGGTTTTCCTTTTAATGTTTTTACTTTATTCCTTTCAAAGTGAATCTTTCATCCAATCAATCATTATAAGTTCATATCAATTTGATAAAATAATTATTTTCAAATATAGTTTCGTAATTTTATGGGAGTGGGTACTTTAATGTTAAAAAAAATATTTTGCTGTGCAAATATACAAATATCTATACAACTCTAAAGGTGTGTAAATAAGATTTTATTATAATTGTAAGCATCATTATACCATTAGTACCTCGTTTGAGGATAAATATTGTAGATTCTAGAAATCTAGCATCTATATTTAAAAAGACTCTCTATAGTGAATTGGTCTAAATGTCTATTTAGTATATTTAAGATCTGTTTTACAATCTTTTAGGTTTCAAAAAACTAAGCACTAGTTTTGTCTATATCGCTTAAATGAAGTGAGAAAGAGATGAAACTGGGACGCACTCTGTTTAGAAAATAAACATAGACTAAAATGCGACAAAATTTAATGTGTCATGGTATGTATGTGTTGCATAGTAAAAATGATTTAAAATTGGTTAAGTCTGGTCGCTGGATAGTGAGAAATAGAGATATAGTGGTCATTGAACTACAAGAACTTCTCTCTTTTATACGCGTACGAAAATATGAGTATTGATGAAAACAGAAATTTTAACGAGAGTATATTTTTTGTGTGCGAATGAGACAGGTAGCAATTGGCCAATGTCCTAATGTCTTTCTATCTGACGACCCAACTTTACCAAATATAACATTTTATTTTATTTATTAATTGAGGAAAACTTACTGCTAGATGTAAAATGTTGATTAACATAGAGCGATAGCCGATAAGGCAAATTACAAGTTTTCATATTATGTCACTTATTTACTATGCACTAAATAAATACGATGACAATTTATAGTAGGGGAGAGGAAGGTACTAATTTTGTAGTCATTCAAGCGTCATGGAGACTTAGTAGGTTTTTTACATTAGGTAAAACTGATAAAAAAATAATAAGAGCGTTTTTTATTTTAGCGGTGGGTTCAGAAACTGCAGCTATTTTAAAGTTTTGAAAAAGAAAATATATTCAGAAAATTGCTTATTTAGGTAAATTATAAATATATTTTAGACAACAAGGACTAAATCATTAATTAGTTAGTGCAAAATAAAATACCTTAGTAAGGAAAATATGAAGCTTTATTTTTTTATATTTTAAAATGTCCCTACAGGCTTACCTAACCTTTGAATCGTCAGTGCTTTATATGGAAGCTTCTTTGGGGTAAAATAACACATCCGACAGATCCGATGACATTTCAATATTTAAAAAAAATCTTAACCCACCACGTCAGAAATCTGATTTCTATACCATGATAACTAGACACATGTCGGAAGCCTATACAAACTTAATCTGACACGCTCGAGCTTGTCCCGAAATTACCTCTTCCCCTCCCCAACTATTAGTCTTATTAAATTTTAGTTTACATTTTGAATTTTGATTAAATTAAAATTGAAAAACTCAAAAGATTGTAGAACAGGCAATTAAAAATAAATTATATTTTGTACAAAATGATGCATATAATTATTCGTTTGTTATCTTTTGATGAAAAAAGTTGTGGAACTGCCTATGAGTGATTTTGAGAGACTATTTATAATTGTTAGTGTTTTAGTTGTGTGTTAGGATGTGAGGGTGTTATTTGGTAACATAATTTTTGGAACTTTCTTAACCCAAGTTCACAAGTTTCACAAGTTTTTTGGCCAGGTGTTGAATGCGTCTATTTGTGGGTAGTCTCTATTTTTTCCCATAAACAAATGCCTGGTTTCTGAGGCTTTTACATATAAGGTTATTTTTTCTCTAGCGTTTTTGATTGGCTAAAATCAACACATTGACCAATCACAAAGGTTATTGAGAAGATAAACTTCGGTCAGAAAAACTCAGAAACTGGGCTAGTCAAATAATTTAAAATTATGTCCCAGCTGTAAATATTTAGCAGTAGAACATCCTTGCATCCTAATGAGACTACAAATATATAAATGTTTTATACAATACATTGTTTTCTTTGATCTTCAATACCTATTGACTGGAAGCATGAGTAAAGTGTCATTATAAAGACATGATAGTCATGATCATCATTTTAGTGGACTTTCTTCTCTTGCCTATGAAGACTGGTGTAATTTTAAGGTTGGTAAGACAAGTGGTATTACAGGAATTTCGTAGTTGGCATGGTTTTTCTTTACACTAGTGTCTGGCACATTTTTATTTTAGATATTTTTTTGGCACAAGTTTTTATTTTACTCGTATTTTAATTGTTCGTTTTTTTTATAGGATCATAATTTTGATTTCTTAAAGTTTCTTTAGAGAAATACTGAAAAAAAAGTTATAACCTCAAAGTGTTAAACTTTGTTTAAGATGACGATAGATGGCGCTTTTACATAACTTTTGAAGGTTTTAAATCGCAATGTTTTTTCAAGGCTTGCGTTTCGGCGGGCTTATAATGGATCTGGTAAGAGGCATCATCTCATTTTCGAGAAATTTTGTCGCTGCGATGAGGAATATTAAGCCAGACATCAAAATAGCGACCTACAAGCGACCGTCCCAGCCCCAAGTAGTTCCAGAGGTTAAGAACTAGATAACTAAAGGATAAATTGAGGTTTTAATATGAACAGTCTGTCTGTTCATCTGTTGAAAGTGTTGCCATATGAGGGTTTTCGGTTTTGCCACAAGATGGCAGACTCGACAGCGCCACCTGGAGGCTTCATGATTTAAAAAGTTTACTAACTTTCGACTCCAACTGCCACCTCAGGCTTAGCATGGCAGTAAAAAGGCAAAAAAAATATAGACTTACGGCTGCACTCAGAGACACGATGATTAAACTTCAATTTAATCAAGAGTTTGACAGATGATTTGGGGGCCTTATGTCAAAATCTTCATTAACAGTTAGGTAAATAATCAATCTTCGTTTCTGAGTGCAGTAGTGAGAGATTTTAGGTACAAACCATAAAGTTAATATATAGAGAAACAAAGGCCTGAGCAAGTGAGATGTCACTATCAGTAACACTACGTGGTAAAATGAGACGTGTGATACATGACAGCAGCACTCTTTTTTTGACGTCCAGTCGGCACGCGTGCCGCACGTTGACAATTTAATCTCATAGAATTCATGTTCAGTCATGGTACACATTTTTCACACAGATGAAAACCAATTTTGGTTTCGTTTGACAGCTCGAGATTGTTGCTCTATTCCGATATGTATATTAACTTTATGGTACAGACTGATAGATTTCCTTAGTTAATCCGCCATTTTGTTTCTTCCACGTAGAAATTAATAATGCAATCATGCAGTGCCGTAAATAGGGCGGTGCCACCGGTGCCCAGGCACAGGGCGTAGACTCTGGGGGGGCGCAAAAATCGCCAGACCAGGCAGGACTATTATTTTTTTGCTTTGCTCCCGATAAGTTCCCACTGCGCCCCTAGTGCTGCACAGTGTGGGTGGTATAACAGGCGAAAGGCCTACTTGATATCAGACGGCTTCTTCTAATCAGTTCTTTAAAAAAGTATGTTTTCCAAAATTTTAGTATAGTATAATAATTGGTCAACCAACAGTCAACACCATGTTTTATTTTATCACCCTGAATGAAATAAAACAGGCCTATACAATATACATAGCATAATTGCTCTGGGTAGGTACCTATACTTATCTAAAAAAAAAAAACAAGGGCGCACTCGCACAGGGCGCAAAAAAGGCTATTTACGGCACTGCAATCATGCTAATCTTGCTGGCGGGGTTTTGTACCAAATAGCTGTTCACTAACTTATAAACCCTCAGTGAAAAGTTGCTTTGGCAAAAGAAGGCGTTTGAGGTAGCAAAAATGTAAGTTGTGTAACCTTTATGATAATATACGAACAGTAGAAGTCTATACTTAGAATTTATTTTTAAACTGATCACAAAGTGTTGTTATGATTATTATTTTATAGTAGGTAATTTAAATAATATAATCTGTGTTATAAATTGTTGTATAATATAATGTATTAACTATTAATATGCTTTGTAAAAAGTTTAAAAACATTCTTAACTGTACAGGTACCTGTTGTATTTTAAATAGGGAATATGTACTTACTTTTTGACCGACTGCGAGGGCTATGCTCGTATGTGTTTTTTGTCAAACTCTTTATGAAATTAAATTAAGTAACTATTAAATATTTCTGAGAATCTCTCTGATACCTGCTTCAAAGATGTCAATTAGAAAGGGACATAATATTGTGACGTCAGCTTAAGTCGGCACTACATATAGGCGAACGCGTTGGACTTGGCCGACGTGTTGGCCGGCGCGCTGGCCCAATGTGTAGAACAGGCGAAATACCTACCGCCAACGCGCGAACGCCCGTTCTACACATTGGGCCAGCGCGCCGGCCAACGCGTCGGCCAACGCGTTCGCCTATATGTAGTGCCGACATTACACACTACTAGAAATCTCAAACTATATATTTTTGTTTTAGGAAAAAACCATATTATATTTTAAAATAATTTGAGAGGTATTCTTTGCTCATTTTACAACAAATAATAATTATGGAGATTTGTTCCCAATTTTTTTTTAATTAAGTATTGCAATAATTTTTATATAATATACTTAACTTAAGCATTGTATGTTTAAAAAATCGTGCATATTCTCTGTTACTGTTGTAATTTATGTGTTGTAATTAGTAACTTAACCCTGTAACTATGTACTTATGTAGGGTAGGTTGTCTCACATTGAATCGGGTAAATTTCAAAGTCTCGCAGAATGCTTGTTTCTAAATTAATTCCCCAAATTTTTTTAAATATAGTTTGAAAATTTATTTAACTTCAATAAGGCCAACAATTTTATTTAAAATTCTGTTTGGTTTTAGCAATAAAAAATAAATTATAAAAAATTAGATTTGGTTAAATGTGTCCTTTGGGAGGTACACATTTAACCGGGGTATTTTCCACATTGAACCGCCTTATAAATCATTTACATTTAGACTAATTTGTATTTAAATTGCTTTGTAATGTAATAAAAAGCTAAATATCGATAGTATTATATTTATTATTTTACCATAAAACTAAAGTTTACAACGTCACTGTTCATTTGTACTTGAGCAACATGATTTTTATCACAAAATAATTAATAAAAGCTCTAAATCTTATAACCTAGACCTACTTTAAGCATAACAAAACATTTTTCTTAAACTTTTCGTTCAATTATTAGACCATTTTTTCTCGCTGCCAACTATAAGGGATAGTTATGTTATTTACCATCGCCATTTGGTACGCTACTTTACGACAGTCTTTTGGGGTCAGTCCATAAAATTTTAAAGTGCATTCTAAAATGTACTGTTTATAAACATCTTCTTGTTCGCTGGTAAAAATGAGATGATTGTCATAATTCGGTAGCAATCTCTTCCTAGCAAGGTCCTCTACGTTGACGTGCAAGTATTTTTCTACGTAACGTCGTAAAGTTGGGAACGCAATGTCATAAGTTTTCTAATACTTTCGCCTGATCTATGCAATTATTGGCAGCTGAATGTCCACCTCTTTTTCTTACTAACACCTTATTTCGCGCCATACTGTAACAAAATAAATAATTATGGTATTAGTACACATTTAACCTGTGGGGTGGTGCACATTGAGCCATGGTTCAATGTGTACCACCTACAAGTGGCTCATTGTGGGACAGACCACATTTTGGCAACTAATCTCAAAATTTTAGCCAGAAAATAATCTCGCACAGTAACGAATTAAGGTGCATTTTCAAGCTGGATAACTACAGTATACAGTTTTAATATAAAGAGACCAATATCATTGATTGTAAAAAAGTGAAAAAAGAAAGAAATTTGTAAAGAATACTTACTTTTCGAGTTCATTTTCGTAAAAATGCTTCTCACACAACCTCTTCGCGCGCTGGCGCCACGCAAACTAGTGGGCAGACAGAGATAGTAAATACCTCTCTTTCAGCCATTTTTGCAGAAATTGGCAACGTCGCATTTTGGAAATAAAATGGTGGTTAAATGTAGCTGCCTGGTTCAATGTGAGACATCCGACCCTACCTAATGTAAATATAACCTTAATGTTTAATATGCTTGTTTATTCATGTGCTATTATGTTCATACCTTTTCCTCCTTTATACTTACTATATATTTTAAATTTTCATCTAAATGTTTAACAAAGACAACCAAACTAATGCGCAAAACGAACAAGTTATTAATGAGAGTGAAATTATTGATAGTACATATTTTACTCAGTACTTATCTATTAATTAACAGTAGGTATGTCTTACAAATTTCTCTTTCTTTCTTATTTTTTCTGTCTTATATTTCTTTCTTTTCAACGCTTTATTACTAACATAGAATGGGTTGCCCTGTAAAAAACCTTGTCAAATTGTAATAATGATCTAAAAAAATCAGCATGGCAACCCTTATAATATTTGTTTCACTTATAATTATTTTCTTCTGCTTTAGTTCTATACAACACAATTCTATCTCCTTCTAGATCTGTTATGATTGTCACCACAGCTTTTTCAGCATTCAGGTAAGTAATTCTGAATTTAACGCAGTACTTGAACTAATTTTATACTAAAGGCTAATCGAGTTAGGAAGAGAATGCCGTCACTAATTCACCAATGAGTAATGACGTATACGCAGTACGTAGCCAGAAGCGTAGGTTGCCTCGGGGGGCTCCGTATGAAATTTTGTTTTGGGGCCCCCTTAGGAAGGGTAAAGCTTACCCCAAAAAATATTGCTTAAAATTTACGTTGGAGGCCCTTGTGATCCAGGGGCGCCGTATAACTGATAAGGTACATATCTACCTATTATGCAGGGCCGGTTTTAGAACTACCAGCGCCCTAGGCGAGATTTCTTCTGCGCCCAGGGTGCTGGTAGTGCTGAAAAAATTGGCGCCCCTTTTTATCTGGCGCCCATGGGCGATCGCCCAGCGTCGCTCCCCCTAACGCTGCTACTGCTATTATGCCTCGTACGTAGCAGTCATATTGTCATTGCGTTGATGATTCACTCGCTTCTTAACTCAAAAACTACTATTTATTCATTTCCTTACTAATTTTTAACACAGTTTCTAACTTTTTATGTTTTAACAAAATATGTAATATGTTTATAATATTATTATTGTATTGTGCTAACATTGTAATATTTTGTAGGTTTTGTGGAAGGTATTTTGGAGGATGTTCGAAGATTCCGGTATAATCTGGATTGTTTCTATGTAAATAAACTGGTAAGTAAACAACAATTACTTAATCAATACCTACCACAGATGAGCAATAATGTCTGTGATACCTACTAATATTGAAGATCCGAAAGCTTCGCTAATAAGCTCTATCCGATTTAGGCTACGTGTTGTTGCAGAAAAATGTACGGTTCATCTAGTAAAAAAATAATCTAAGGAATGACGCTAAAACGCGCTTAGATAGGTCTTGATTTCACAATGCTTTTACGCACAGCTAATTTTTGCAGTTTAGTGGAGTTCATTTAAACAATATGTAGTGTACCTACATTCTACAGGACGTAGTATCTTTCATCGTGGAAGAGTTTAAGAAGGCATAACATAGACATGGATACACCTCAACAATCAAAACATACACACATAGTATAGCTATTTTTGTAGATAGAGGTTATGTAGATTGTTTGATTTGATATCGTATCTTAGAGAAGGTTCGTAGTGTAGGTTGTGTTTCTAACAAAATAATAAATTTCTTATTAATACAAAATTCAATGGAACTTGTTAGTGTGTAAAAATAAATGTTGTTATTATTTTCAATGTATATTATTTTTTATTAAAGCCAATTAATATTATATTAGGTATGTTCCTGATTTTTTCATTGTGCTTGATAAATAAATGTTTTGCTATTAAAATATAACAGGCGTTGGGAAAGAAAAGTTTAACTTTTCCTTTGAACTCCCCATGGGCGTACCGAGGGGGGGGCAGGGGGGGCAGCTGCCCCCCCTGGATCATGTTGACGTCCCTACTAAGTACTTTTATCTATAAAAATTAAAAATTAAGAAAACTAATTTTTGCCATTTGTTTGCAATACAATATTTTTACAACTAAAAATTATGAATTTTTTATTCTTTATAAGCACCTAGGTAATGAAAAATCTGATTTAATTTCGGTAGCCACTCCGTAACTAGATGTGCCCATCTGTCCGGGTGCATGCGAGCGACGTGCCCTGCCCAGCTCCACTTTAAACTAGCCGCTTTACTGCCCGTGTCCATTAGCTTTGTTTTGGAGCGCAGAGTAGTGTTTCGGATACGATCCGTTCTTTTGGCACCTATAATGCTGCGCTCCGTAGCTCTTTGACAAACTCCGAGCCGGGACTTCTGTTGGTCGGTCAAAGACCAAGACTGAGCACCGTAGGTTAGGATGGGCAGGATGCACATGTCGACAAGTTTACGTTTTAGGCATACCCCGAAAAAAATATTTAGACATTTTTTAAATAAAATAAGGGGGCAAACGAGCAAACGGCTGATGGAAAACAACTTCCGTCGCCCATGGACTCTCGCAGCATCAGAAGAAGAGCTGCGAGAGTCCATGGACCATCCACCACTTAAGTTTGAGAATTTTACCAGCTAACCTACCTTAAGTCTGCTACTGGAAATATTTGAGTATTTTACTTAAATGTTCCTCCCATTTTCCCCCTGACCCATCGGGTCCTGTGTTCATGTAGAATTATTTTTGTCTATGTAGGTGCGTATATCTTTCACCCCAATTTCCGGTTACATTAAAAAAACAAAGTGTCAGCTAATCGGGATTAGGTGGCAAAGCGGCTGTCACACTTGGGCGCGTAAAACGCGGGTAATCTGCTGTGATATAAGCCAAGTGGGAAGCCTTATGACAAGGAACTAAGGCCACTTTACTTAAATCATAAGATATACCTACTGTTATTTTTATCCAAATTACTAAAGTGTTTCGGCGGAGTCGTGAAAGTTATGCAGCAGGCAGCAGCCCTGCGGGGCTAAAATGGTCACATTTAGCAATTCCTTTCAATCAATTCAGCAAATGAATTGTCGAAACTGTCAAACTGACAAATCAGCGGGGCTAAAATGGTCGCTTTGAAGAATCATGATATTACGCTTTTTTTGGCACTACCAGCATCCTGGGCGCCGAAGAAATTTCGCCCAGGGCGCTAGTGTGCTAAATCTAGTACTGCATCTAGGGCAGCAGAATTAGGAACATCGAACACGTTCGGGTTTTCGTGAGGTAACCAGCGGGGCTAAAATGGTCGCTTTGAAGAATCATGATATGAATCATAATATGATTCATTTTTCTAAAATCGCAAAATGCAACTCTGCTTGCAATTCATTTCTGTATTTTTGTACTGATTTGACATTTGTCAGTTTGACAGTTTTGACAATTCATTTGCTGAATTGATTGAGAGGAATTGCTAAATGTGACCATTTTAGCCCTGCAGGGCTCCGTCTTTGCTCTGGAAAGTTTCACATACTTACCTGTCTCCAGCGCTGTAAGGAGGGCTACTGACCCAAAAAATCAAACATCGTCCTTCTCTCTTCACACTCACGCCCGTCTTTCATATGCCAGGTGAAAAAGGACGCGGAATCATCGCCAAGTTAGTTTTACTTGAATAAAACATGAACTATAATGATCATGAAAAAAATATTTTGAGCAAATTTAGTTTTTATCAATGCCTTTTTAGATATTAAAAAATATTAAAGAAAAGACAGCAAACTTCGAAGATCCAAGCAAAAATGTGTCTAGAACAAGGTTTTTTGTAAAAAAGAAACTATCGAGCATTTTTTCAGTAGTCGTGTTTTCGTCTTGAGCATTTAGGTAATCTTCATAAACTGAAGTTTCTTGTGTTTACACAAGTAACTTCAGTTAAATCAGTTTTCTAGACCTTACAGATATTGAGATCTAGGTTTAAGTATGTAGTCAACTTATAATATAGGGTCAGATGCATTCTTCAAGACAAAGTAGGTTATCCTACAGGGTCCCGGGCAAGGTTTTATTTATTGCTCTCGTTTTTTATTAAAGTCCTTCTTCAGTATTTACGACGGCCATTGAAAACCATTCGAAACGTCGATCATATTCAACTAATCATGACTACCAATGCCCAATGCTCTCATGAAGAGTTAAGAATTTGCTTTGGTTTTATGACTGATAGATTAACCGTCTGAGACAAATGATACAAAGGGCCTGTTGCACCACTTCCTGATAAAGTGCCAGATATCCACAACTTTTTGACAGATTCTCTATCTGTCAAGTTAAGTGGTGGATAGCCTATCCTGCACTTATCAGTATTACATTATTATCATAATACTGTATTGTAAAAGGGACTGCATGTAACATATTCTTAATTTAAGATAATATTATCGTGATTACTAGGCTATTAATGCCTAAATGCTGATACAATATTGTTCTCTGGAAAACCCATATTATGTTCAAGTCATTCACACACACATTCGTGTACTGTGTAGGTACACCAAGTGTACACTGTACAATTATAATCACGTATGTGATAATACAATAATTATTAATATCAGATAAAAATATGACGATGAGTAATTGTAAGAAAAAAATGTTTACGTCATACAAGCAAGTATTATGGTACTACAATTTAATTTTTATGTTTCATTCTTATCAGCAGATCCTTCTATCAGCGGTATTATCTATAGTCTATAGTATATAGGGTAGACTGGGTACGATTGTGACATTTTTGGTTTGGAGGGCAATAATTTTGTTAATTTTACACCTAGCTAGGAAAATTTTATCACAAACCATAGTTTATTTATTTGTCTACATAAAAATACTAATATATCATGTTAAAATACGATATATTAGTCAAATTTAAAAGAAGGAGGGAAATTGTCACAACCGACCACAACCCAAGGACGGTTGTGACGGTGATTGGGGTCGGTAGTGCATCTACAAAAAATGTTTTATATGATTTTTATTTCAATCAAAATGTACCATAAAACATAATAATCTTATTCTAAACAAATTCATCTAGCGTATCAAAACATAGTCTATTTCTAAACATAATATTTATCAACCAAAACAACGACATCCGATTCATTTGATGAATTTCTCCGTTCTCTGTAAATAAGTCCTACGTTTGACTTCTTCGTAAGTATTGTCATATTGACTGATAATATCCTGCACTCGTTTGGTCTCCTGCAAGCGTTTTTAAACATGTAAGAAAAATTATAGGATAAATGTATGTCACAACCGTAGCCATAAGATATGTCACAACTGACAACCGTACCCAACACAGAATTTTAATTATCAAACAAGCGCCACGAATCGGCTAAACGATTTACGTAAAAAATAATCACTTGTAGTTAACTACTAATTATTATCAACTTATAACAAGAAAATAAACGACATAGGCTATCTGCATACAAAAATAGTAAACATTGAAATAAATCAAGCAAGAAAACCTACTTTTGACTCTTAAAAAGCAATGAAGGCCCCTGATAACATTATCGTCAAGTGCTGGCAAAAGCAATGCTGGGAGATGCATTCAGAATTGCAAGACGCGTCTTTCTCTCTTAGCACCCATCCCCATATTCCGTATAGTTTCGCTGTTATGACGACTGTCACAACCATACCCTGGCACAAACGTACCCAGTCTACCCTACTATAATATATTAATAAGATAAAAGTTATCAGCAACATTTTTTGTTTTCAAAATATGAGGGTTGTACAATGTACAGAGTACATTTACAGACCTTTGTCCAATATTATCTTCGCAATATGTCAAAGAACTGTACTTACGACTTTATTTAAATATATTTATGTGAAATAAACAGGAAAAGAAATTGAAATTTGTTTTTAATCAATGAATTGATTAAAAACAAATTTTTGGTCAAAGGGTTTAGCCGGATACGTATGACGAGTCGGCCCCCAAGTGGGAATCGAATCGAAACTTATGTTTTAATATTGACTTGATATACAAACACGATTTATGTACTTTTCACGGCCGCGGTTTGTCCTAGAGATAGAGGGCAAAACATCCGTATGCTTGACTATTACTGAATGTGATATATCTCTGAAGCTAATTAAGATAAATAAATAAAACTAACGCGAGGTGTTAAAAGCTACATTTTCGTGTACTAAATATTTATTCATTGCCTTGCTCGTGGTCATCGGAGGTAGGTATATCACCAGGTCACAAGTGTAATTATTAGCAATCCCATCATCAGTCAAGTTTGCGAATTATCAGCATCCTACTAATTATCAGCATCCCGCTTGTCAGCGCAATTTACTATTCATCAGCAATCCGCTCAGTGAAGTTTACTAACTGTCAGCGTCCCGGTCATCAGGTGCTACTAATTATCAGCATCCCGGTTATTAGCGCAATTTACTATACATCAGCAATCCGGTCAGTGAAGTCTACCAACTGTCAGCGTCCCGGTCATCGGGTGCTACTAATTATTATTATCAGCATCCCGATTATCAGCGCAATTTACTATTCATCTGCGATGCGGTCGTCATCAGTGAGGTCTTCGGGCGAGGGGCTCCGGGAGTCAGCTTCGGGCACGCAGCGACGCCACTTCGCACGACGGTTCTGGAACCAGGTCTTCACCTAGGAATAAAATAATAGCATTATAGTAGGTGTCAGTGGGACATATATATGTCGTAGGATGATTTGATAAATCGAATTTTCGCGAAAATTCTAGGGATTTCGCGAAAACACGGATTTATCAAATCATCCTACGACATATATAAAACGGGAAACGGGAACGCTTGACGCATAGCCGGTCACACGAGCGCTGCGTCATCGCAGCGTTATTACTTATTACGAAGCAGTCTTTAACGTCAACACCCTCTCCCGCTTCGTCTCGGGGGCTGCTGTCCGTCATGTATGCGTTGCGCGCTGCTGTCACTACGCAGCGCGCCGTGTGAACACCTTGGTTATTTGTAGGTAAAACAACGCAACGGCAGTGCTGCGTCGACGCAACGCGCCGTCTGGCTCTTATGTGATATTATGTCAAGTCAATATTAGTCGTAGTAAGTGTTCTCTGATCTGCCCCCGTAGACAAGTGGCAAAACGCTAACGCTAAGGCTGGCTTCTCACGGCGTATGATATCACAAGCCGTGCCGCGCCGAGCCAGCTATTACGAGCGAGCACGAGCCACAGGCGAGCACGAGCCACCCCTTCTCACGGCGCGTTATATCACAAGCCGCGCCACGCTGACAAACATTCAAGTAAAATTAAACTTTATTAACACGAAAATAGATATCATTTTGCTCTAAGTCAATACGTAAAATAAGTAAATTTTAATGAAATGCAACTTTATTGAGTAGGAAACTATTTAGGTTGCATTTCAATCTATGCCGCTAATTTTATTATATTAAGTTTAATTCCTTTATTTTGATAACAGATGCCGCTGCTTGGCGGCTACATCGCGCTATAGCTAGCACGAAGATATTTGTTATAGGTATAAGGTGATTATTTCCATTCATACTCACTCTTGGTGTAGTAGAATAATCGTGCCAGCGATTTTAGTCCCAGGGACCAGGGTAGCCGTACAGACGATTTCGTGATGTTGTGCTCGAACAGAAGCATCATTCTTCCACCAGTTTATACGTGGGAGAGCCATGTTTCGGTTGGTACTACTAATAAATATTCTGTGGCTTCGGCACGAATGGGCCGGCTCGACTGGAGAAATACCACGCCTCACAGAAAACCGGCGTGAAACAGCGCATGCGCTGTATTACGCCGAGTGAGTGAGTTTACCGGAGGCCCAATTCACTTCCATATCCTCCCTTATTCCCTTCCCTTCCCATCCCTACCCTCCCCTATTACCCTATTCCCTCTTAAAAGGCCGGCAACGCACCTGCAGCTCTTCTGATGCTGCGAGTGTCCATGGGGGACGGAAGTTGCTTTCCATCAGGTGATCCGTTTGCTCCCTTATTTCATAAAAAAAATATTCAAAACATCACCATAGCAACAGCTAAATCGGTTCAGCGATTTGGACGTCATGAGAAATAAGGGGGCAAACGAGCAAACGGGTCACTTGATGGAAAGCAACTTCCGTCGCCCATGGACACTCGCAGCATCTGAAGAGCTGCAGGTGCGTTGCCGGTCTTTTAAGGGGTAATAGGGGAGGGTAGGGAAGGGAATAGCCAATACGGGAGGGTACGGAAGGGAATAGGGGAGGGTAGGGAAGGGAAAAGGGTACGGGATTGAGCCTCCGGTAAACTCACTCACTCGGCGAAACACAGCGGAAGCGCTGTTTCACGCCGGGTTTCTGTGAGGACGTGGTATTTCTCCGGTCGAGCCGGCCCATTCGTGCCGAAGCATAGCTCTCCCACGTCAAAAGTGTAATAAAATAAATGAATTACATTTAATTTAATAAAATTAGCGGCATAGATTGAAATGCACCTTAGCTGCCTAGTGAATAAAGTTGCATTTCATTAAAATTTATTTATTTAACGAAGTGACTTAGAGCAAAATGATATCTATTATCGTGTTAATAACGTTTCATTTTACTTGAATTTTTGTTGGCGTGGCGCGGCTTGTGATATCACGCGCCGTGAGAAGGGGTGGCTCGTGCTCGCCTGTTTGCTCAAGCCGCGCCTTTGAAGTTACCGACTTTAATCGGATCGGGATGCGCCTGCACGAGCCGCGCCGCGCCACCCCTTCACACGGCGCGTGGCTCGAGCGGGCGCGGCGCGGCTTGTGGTAGCACGCGCCGTGAGAACGCAACCACGCCACCACTTTCTTCGGGCGCGTGGCTCGAGCTGGCGCGTGATATTAAACGCGCCTGCTCGAGCCAGCCCGAGCCACCCCTTCACACGGCGCGTGGCTCGAGCGGGCGCGGCGCGACTTGCGATAATACGCGCCGTGAGAAGGCACCATTACGCTAGCGCTACAAAATGTATGCGATTTGACATAAGTCATCGCTTCGCTAGCGAATACTAATGTCAAATCCATACATTTTGTAGCGCTAGCGACTAGCGTTAGCGTGCGGTCTTACGGCTTACCTGTCTATCAGTAAGTCTCAGACTGGCGGCCAGCGCCCGCCTTTCATCAGGACTGAGGTACTTGGCTGCTGAGAACCGTCTCTCCAGGGCCTGCGTCTGCGCCGCGCTGAACCGCACCTGCCCGCCCTTCCGCCGCCCGCCTACGCCCCACCAGCAGCAGCCCACGCCTGAAATATAAACAAGTAGATTCAGCGACTTTAATTTTTTCCAAACAGTTGCTCTATAATTGATTATATTCTCTATACTTCCTAGTTCCCTTGTGCACCCATTTTTTTTTAATCGATCGGGTGGTGGGAAGGGGTCGCCAGCGTTAATTAAAAGTAGGAAAATTATTATTTTCATGTGAGTGTAGCTGTATTGGCATTTTTTTTTTGTTTTTGGGATTACATATTAACTATAATCTTGCGTCAGAAAAAAGCCAACACAGCTGAACCCACATGAAATTAATAATAATTTTCCTACTTTTAATTAACGCTGGCAACCCCTTCCTCTGTATTAGCTCCGTGCCCCTTCCCACCACCCGATCGATTTAAAGTTTTTTTTGGGTGCACAGGAAGTACAGAGCAACTGTTTGAAAAAAAAGTTGCTGAACCTACTTTTTTTTCATTTTTTTCCCCACCCCACTACACCCACACACCCGCCGCCCACGGCCTGCCAGCACGCAGGTTATCAGAAAAGGTTGTTCAGGGTAATCAGGGAAGTAGCTAACGGAGTTTTAATACGACTGTAGCCACATGACGGATTTGGTCGTAAGCTCTTAGTCGACAAGACTTTTTCATTATCGCTATTTTTATAGAATCGCGGTAGGATGTGGAAGTTTTTTGTGACATACTAGACCATATGACAGCTGTTATCGCTTAGATAACTGCAAGCGTTTACCACAAGTTCACTTACTATAATGTGAATAGTTAACTTTCGTAGTGGTTATCTACGCATAAAGCCTGAAGAATAAGAATTATTTCATACTTTTTAGATAATTTTAAGAATGTTAGGTTCAATTTTTTTTTGTTAAAAAAATAATTGCCCAACACTGCCTACGGGCTACGGCAGCTCACTACGTATAGCGCCAACTCTCATTATTACACGTATCAATATTATCATGATTCTATATCACGCGAATCACATTATACTACTGCGATACTGCGATTCGGCCTATTACACCATCAATATTATCACGGAATCGTGATAATATTGATGCGTGTAATATGCCTCATTCATATTAGACGAGTCGAACGTCAACTTCATAATAATATTTAATTAATTAATTTATTTAATTCAGGCATCTTGGCCCATATTATAAATACCTTATAGACTAACATACATACTAAAAACTAACACTAACACTAAAACACTAAACACGTATTGTCTGCGACGTGGGGCGCGACGCGACGTGTTCGGAAGTCGTCCTCGGAACCCCTCCTGTAGACGACTCTAATCGGCCAGAACTCCTCCTTCTCGAAGGTCGGTAGATGGTGCGTCGGGACTCTCACCACAAAGGAGCTAAAATTCACTTTGTGGCGGGACTCCAAGTGCTCGACCCTCAAGACGAAGTGGGTCTTGCTCCTGATGTAGTCCACGGACCATGACCTGCTCGACCGTCGTGGACCAGTGCAGCCTGGACACGTACAGAGGCGTCGCGGGAGTCAATATTATATTATTCTCGAACACTTATGTCTAATCCATACATTTTAATCGGCGCGGGCGATTTTATAAAGAAGCAATACAGAAAACGTCTTGGCTAAAGGGCTAGGGGCCAGAAATCCTGTGTCTTTGATCTAACTTTGATCATGGTCTCTTATGTCACCGCCTGCAGAATTCTCAGGATATAAAATACTTAAATTAAGAAATAAATATCAGGAGCCCAGCTGGCCGATTCTGTATCGTACATTTGTGAGTTAATAACTGAGTTAGTATCGAAACGGAGGAGTGAGTAACCGAAAGTGCCACTTTTTGTATTCACTTGCATACAAAAGTGAGACTTTCCGTTGCTAACTCCTCCGTTTCGTTACTAACTCAGTGATTAACTCACAAATGTACGCAGAATCGACCAGCAATGGCAAAGAATCTGTCCTGGGTGGACAGATTTTGATCTTTTGTTTGTTTGACATGGTCGAAAGTATTTTTAGCCATAATTTGTTTGAATGCTACGATGCCACAGACAAACACACATATCGACATAATATTAAACTTATCCCTGTTTTCATCGGGATAAGTTTAATAAGCAAAAAATAATTAAAACCATTTTTTTCGATGTGAGACGTGAAATCACAATTAAAAGCAATTTTCCTTAAGGCCCTTCCCCTTCCGTAATATCATGTAATATACCAAATAGGGTATATTACGGAATATCCGTAGGGGAATCCGTATTTAGAGCCTTATAAACTCATAATTTGAAAGCTACAAAGTTATAATAAAAATACAGCAATAATCTTCGGTATATCAACTTTCCTTTCTCCGTTTTAAATTTTCTATTTTTGTTTATTATGCTCTGAATGATATTAGCTTCCAAAGTAATACCAATTTATTACAATTGAGGCATACTTTGTTGACTGCCATAGTGTTTCAAACAGCTTGGACCCCCTGGAATTACGCCGAGATGTAGCTTCACTCTGCATCCTCTATCGGTTGTATCACGGGGAGTGCTCTGAGGAATTGTTTGGAATCATACCACCTGCAACTTTTCGCTAACGTCCCATGCGAAAAACATACCATCCTCATCACCTTGATGAGTGGCAGTCTTCCACAGTGCGTTTTTCGCGTAACTTTCTGCCGCGCACTGTAAAACTCTGGAATGAACTGTCACCAGCAGTATTTCCAGACCGATACGACCTGCAAACCTTCAAGAAAAGAGCGTATTCCCTCTTAAAAGACCGGCAACGCACCTGCAGCTCTTCTTTTGTTGCGAGTGTCCATTGGCGACGGTAGTTGCTAACCATCAGGTGACCTGTTTGCTCGTTTGCCCCCTTATTTAATTAAAAAAAAATCTCCCTAATACTTATTTACAAATTACGTTTATTCGAAACACACGACAATGGATGGATAATTTCATTAACTACAATCTACATATTCCACGTTTTAACTTTTTTAGATCAATTTTAAACTATTAAGATAAGAAAAAAATATAGGATTTTTTATTTTTTGTGCGATCTCGGCAACGCTTCAAATGTATGGTCAAGGTCGTTTGCTCGGGGGATAGCCTTAAGAGGTGTCCACACCGCCCTTTTTTCCATACAAACGTTGTCCTCTGTTTCCTCCCTGGAAACACGGCCACCAATACAATGTCCCTATGTTTTCTTTTATTTTTCATAATTTAATTATTAAATAAGATATGAACGTTCAAAAACCCAAAAAAATGCCCAGATTTTCCGCTGTGTTCAAACGTCCAGAAAACAGATTTGGCTAGATTATACAAAAAAAGCAAAACATAGGAACATAGCTCAAGCCTTTCTTTAATCTTTAGTGAAAAAAGTACTTAAATTGGTTAAGTTTTGGAGAAGGAATCAGGGGAAAACAAATCGTTGATTTTCTGGATTTTCTGCAGTTGTCTCTATCGCATTCTGCGGTATAGGCTTGAGGTAAGGGAGACAGCTATAGATATTACATGTACTTTTTATTCATTTCTCTAGTCCCTGGTGTATCCTCTTAATTATTAATATTATGTTTTACAAACATAGTCCTAATTGGTTGAAAAATAAAAATGTTTCTCCCGATTATGCCTATAAGCTAGAATAATAAAAACTACCTTTATGATAAATATTATTAAATTTAAAATCCGTTTGATGTCTTATCAAATACCAATCTTATATTAGTAAAAATACGGTTATTTTTTGTTTACAATCCGATAATCAGATTGTCCTAATTGGTAAGTATCAGTTATTCTGATAAGAATTTGTTTAAACGATTGCTTTATCGAGTGGTAAAAGCGGAAAACTTAGTTTGATGGCCTGTTAATAGCACTTAGGTTCAATTAGGTATAACTTGTAAATTACTGTAAATTCCACCAAGACCATTTTTTCTAGATCGTAGTCTCTGAGATTTTTCCTGAATTATTTCTGAAGTATGTTTTGACGTTAGCCAATCAAAAGCACTATTATACCAGGGGTTCCCAAAGTGTGCGCCGCGGCGCCCGCGTGCCCTAGTGCGCCGCGCCATAGTAAAAGGAGGGGAAGTAAGTTATCTTCATACAAAGGCACCGCGCGCGGCTTGTATGTGTGCGCCATAGTATCAATGCGTCGCCACACGGCACACAACAAAATCTCGGACAATATTTCGGCATTACTAGTCGGGGCTAACACTTTACGCTGCACGCTCGCGCCGCTCCGCGCCACGGCTAAACGAATCAAAAATGTCCGATCATAATAGATCAAAAGATAATTTAAAAATACCTATCACATAAAATTATGATGATGCATATATGTTCATCACACAACAAACAGACCCTTCAACACAAACTAATATCGCATGACCATACATGCTTACACTCTACACCTGTAAAGGGACGCCTATGCACCTGCCCCGAAATTGAAGTCGTTAGAACCTTTAAATACCTGGGCCTAAACATCGATGATCGTTTAAAGTGGACTGACCATATTGATAGCGTTTGTATGAAGCTTAGAGCAATCTGAACCAAATTTTCAATAATAAGATGAAATATATCCTACAAAAACCTATTATCCCTTTATAACGCACTAGGTGAGTCTATTATTGATTACGGCATAAGCTCCTACGGTTTAACTTCACGTTCCCATCTTAATACTATTTATCAGCTACAACTAAGGATACTTAAAAAAATTGTTCCGTTCAAAATTCGATCTAAATTTCATAATAATAATAGTGGTCTGTTTAATTATTGTAAAATTATTCCTATACATGACAAAATAAAATATCGTCTACTAGTCGAAGAATTCTTCAACAGTAATATTCAAGTTCCGAAACAAAATACATACAACACTCGCAGCGCCAACTTATCAAAATTAGAAGTCCCTCAGTTTACAAATTCATACGGTAAAAATTGTCTCGAGTATGTAATACCTAAGCTAATCAATAACCTAAGTACAGAAATAAAAAATAATTTAACGCCAAAGAATATTAAATCATTCTTTGGCGTTAAATTATTTTTTATTCAAATATGTAAGTTTTTAATTTTTTATTAAATCAAAATTAAAAACTTACATATTAAAGAACTTAACTACTCAATGTGAGTAATTAACCCATATAGACCCGCCGTGCCCAAACGAGGACACTTTTTAAATTACTTAATTTTTTTTTCTTTCAAGTTAATACTTATTTTTATTGTAAGTGACAATTTGCTAAAAGTGTATTTTTTTATTACTAGAAGGTACAAATAATATAAAAATAATTCACAGTGTTTTATAATGATTTTTCTGAAGCTGTTTCTAACATCCGAAATGACGCCAAGTTATTATTTTTTATTTTTAAGTTTTTCTTTTAGGCATTCATATTTTTTTACTTGAAAGAGCTCATTACACTTTAACCTATAAAAAATATACATATAAGTGTGAAAAGCTTTAGTCTTCATAAGATTAGGAGTAGTTTTATACAAGTGTCCCTATTTGGGGCCAATGGACACATTGGATGTAAATTATTCCAATTTTGGTCCACCGATCAATTTCGTATAATCAATGAACTGAAGGGTATTCAATAGCTATGATAAATACTATGGATTTCAGAAAGTTGCTATGATTGAAGATGACAGTGGAAAGATATATATAGTCGTATTTCCTTCGCAACCATGTGTCTCCTTACCAGTTTTTCACTATTCCAAGGTGTAGCTGGCTATTGTGCAACTGATACTGTTGGCCAAGGCAGTACATAAAAGTGTCCTCTCGTATCCGTCAAGGATAAAAAAAAAGAAAACGACGAGTTTGACTACCGTTTCGACCAACTGAATTAGAATTTGTTTTATATCGGCTGGATTATAATATCTATGTGATCGGGAGAAGCCATTACAGCGTTTTTCTTCTGGGAAAAGTAAACATATGCATTACTGTTGAAAGAATGTGGACGTTAGCTTTGTACATTTTCATCAAAGCTATAAAAAGGATATGCGTGGGTTCAATCAACTATTCAATCGATTTTCTCGCACTGTCAAAAATTGGCAGTAACTGGTAGATACTGTTTACGCACATGCTGGATGTAGCAGTGGCAAACGCATGGCGGCTGCATCGTCAAAGTAATAAAAACAAGAATTAAATCAGCTCACATTTCGGTGGCATTTGGTCGTCTTTACTTGAGACATACAAGCGGTAGAATCCTGCAACCAGCAATACATATCTGTACTGCCAAACCTGCAGCATGAAGGGTAGTTTTCCCGAAAAACTGTTCCAACAATCGCGTTGTTCTGGTGAGCTAGCATTACGTCATGAAAAAGGTCAAAGGCAATTTGACAAATGTGTGAAAACACGGTACATTCATAAAATATGTATCGAAAATTTTCACACCGTATCACAATAAACATAACGACCAGTAGTTCGACTGCAAAGAGACGGACAGGTTTCAATATCTGTCAAATTCGTCGGGTTTCACTAGGATTATGAACGGAATGTGCCTCGCGCTGGCTGATGTCATTTATTTTTAAATATTTAAAATAAAGATTTCAAAATTGGATTCTGACAATTTTAATCACATGTGCCAAAACACAAACAACAATACGACCAAAGAGGAACACGTCCATCGAATATGTCATATTTTTAAATTCGTAGGTAACAAGTTAACAACCCTAGCGACGATTTTCGTCATAATACGTCAAATTTAAAAATTTCAACATCAGTTCTAAGTCGGTATACTCTATCATTCTGTCTACTCTGACCGTATGATCCCATTAGCCCCATTTGAGGACGGCAATTTTTTAAATATAAGAATTAAAAAATATATAAGTTTTTTTGTGTTTTCCTAATAATATTATTGGTTTCTATAAATTAACTAGATGTCCCGCGCGGCTTCGCCCGCGTAAATTAGAAATTTTACAGAATCCGTAGCTACATTTTCCCATAAAAAATATTTCCCCCGTTTTTCCCACATTTTCCTGAGTTTCTTCTGTCGTATTAGTCTTAGAGTAATAATATAATATAACCTTCTCGATAAATGATGAGTCTTACTCGATAAATGATCTATCTAACACTGAGATAAGTTTTTAAATCGGACCTGTAGTTTCTGAGATTGACGCGTTCAAGCAAACATACTCTTCAGGTTTATAATATTAGGTAGATATAGATTTTTTTTAATTATCGCTTGACAAACTCGAGTCTCGATCTAAAAGACTATGAAATGGTATAATATGGTAGTGATGATGATGATGATGATGATGATGATGATGAAGAATGTAATTTGCATAGTAGCATATGCTTTCTGTTCTTAAAACAACGCCGAAACTCCCAAACTTGTATCTATAAAGAATCAGGAATTCTCTCAGCACCTTCCGAACCACGGTATACCAGGTATATCTCGGTGCAAAATCTTACTTGTTGGTAGCATATGCTTAGAATACTTCTCACGAAACCGAAGTCACCATATGTTTCCCTATAAGTTTTGAGGAGTTCCCTCGATTATTTATGGATCCTTCATCAGATCACCACTGAAATTGGGATGATAGCCTATATACCAAAAGAAAAATTTTGAAAATCGGTTAACAAACGGCGGAGTAATCGTTGAATATAAGAAAACGAACATAACACCTCCCCCATTTTGAAAGTCGGTTAAAATTGTAGCCTATGTGTTATTTATTTAATATTTTAATCAGCACATGAATTGAATAACAAATTTTTTTTCAAATTAATCGTAGCACCATCTGTCAGGACAAACTAAAATTGAAATAGAATAATATTGAATGCGATGATAGCGCCGTCCGCCGGATCTAATGTAAAACATTCCAAAATCAACAACTCCTTATAAATAAGAAATTAATTGAAAAAACATTTTCCAGTAGACCAAACTGTAAATCTAAACCATTCTCGAATCTCCACGAACACACACAAAAAATTTCATCAAAATTGGTCCAGTCGTTTAGGAGGAGTTCAGTCACATACACACGCACACAAGAAATATATATATTAAGATAAAGAAATTTCATATTTTCCATGGCTCAGTTTCATTTGGGTCTAAATGGGTTAATGTTTTCCCTTATCATCCTGTATAATCGGTGTCTAACTACTAACTGCTAACCGGTTGTGAATGTATTGATAATTGAACGGCGCGGGCGCTGCCGTGGGCTGCGCAGTGCACGTCAGTCGCTGCGCGGCCCGGATGCGCGCGCACTTTTAGCACAGAGCATGGGCGTACCGAGGGAGGGGGCAGGGGGGGGTAGGGGGGGGACAGCTGCCCCCCCCTGGATCATGTTGACGTCCCTACTAAGTATATTATCTAGTACTTTCATCTATAAAAATAACGATTGTTTGCCATTTGTTTGCAATACAACTAAAAATTATTAATTTTTTATTCTTTATAAACACCTAGCTTATAAAAAATCTGATTTGCCCCCCCCTGGCCCAGAATCTGGGTACGCCCATGGCATAGAGTACTTTATTATATGACGTTTAGTATGACCATGACGCCTTACACACTACATTTACACTTATATACACGTTAATAGATGATCAATGTACTTATAATAATTTGCACTTTTTTGATATGTGAAACAACGACTGGACGGCGCATGGTAAAACTTGTATCAGCTTATATTGCGCCGTATAACATGTTTTTGTAATTTTTATTGATAAATAAAGGTTTAAAAAAAATCGCAGGAGTAATAGATATTGCTGTGTGTTTGGGTGTTTTAATAGTAATGCAACAATTCCAGAATTGTCTTTGTTTAAATTACCTGTTGAACAGGAAAGGTCAGTACTACTCACTTATTCTAGCATAATATAATAATTTTTACTTGATGATCAGATACCTACTTACTTCTTTTTATTGTATTAGTTTTCTATCACACAAAGGAAGTAGGTAGGTAGGTAGATCTACTTTCCCACTAGAACATAGTATAAATAAGATAATGTTTTAATTTTTATGTACTTTTGATCCGTCAACTAATTTGCCGCTATTGCTTTGTTTACGTAATAGTAATTTGCCGATTTTTCTGTGTTGTAGCCGGATATTAACTGACTACTTACAGTCAATTACTTATTTTAAATCGTAATTAAAAATAAGTAATTGACTAATTGTAAATCACAATGACATAAAGCAAAGTTCGAATCATAACAACAGATTTGTTTATAGTAAGTAAGTATATGAGACAGGCGTTAGTTTTTAATGTATTTTTACAGGGTATTTTTATAATTTTATTTAGACATCGGATTATATGCACGATGAAAGTGCCGAAATATGCATGCAAATATGCACGAAAAATGGCCGAAATATATAATATAAATATATCACGTGGTCGTGAGTCGATCCTCCATCGTAAGGCACAGCGCAGACGACAGACTATCCGAGACGCACTTTTTAGTCCGTGGAAATAGAACGTATGCAATTGTAAGCAGCAACGCATGCCTCCTTGCTGCGCGTCGTCACTCGTGTGCGTTGCGGACAGATGGACGGACAGACCGAAACTATAAGGGTTCCTTGTTGACTACGTAACCCTAAAAAATAATTGCTTTTTTGTTACTTAGTATAACTTTATCAGCATTAATTATTATCTTTATCGATATATCTTGTTCAATGAGTATTAGCATATATATAATCTCTTTTAATTTATTTAATAACTTTAATCTACTGTGTGATTACTTGATTAGCGATTAGTACAGATTAGGTTTAAACAAATATGTTGATAATCTTGGCTTTTTGTTATTTTGTTATTTAAATATTTTTTGATTTGGAAATACTTACGGCTTCAGTGAAGTTATGTGTTAGGTATTGAGATTAAAATAATGTGAATTATCGGTTTGCATTACACCGCTCGCGTCGAGTATTATTTCGCATCGAGTGGAAAATAAAAATTCATTAACACCGCGGACGTGATTTTTTTCATGGTCGCATACTATTGCTGCGCACGATAATATTATTAGCAATCGTATTTTTAGCAAGTACGATTAATTTAATTATTGCTAATCGGCATTTAACAATTAATTATTGCTAATGCTATTTTTATCAACACTACTACATACCTCTATCAGCGCCATATCTCATGGTATAAGGCGTCAACCTGTTCAGCCCAGTCCTCATGGTCTCATTGAGCATGGGCTCGCTGTAAAACATCGGTCGCTCCGTGTAGCTCTTCATCTTGTACCACGGCATCCGAATCGGGGTCGGGTACAGAGGGTACGTGTTTCTCCTCTGCTCCAAGTTCACTCTCATCCTCTCCTCGAATTCCCTCTGGTTGATTCTCTCCAGCTCCAGATTCCTCTCTCTCATTCTCTCAGCTTCTAAGTCTCGTTGATTTATATTCATTCTCTCCGCTTCTAAATCTCGCTGGTTGAAGTTCCCGTTCATTCTTTCTATTTCTAAGTTCCGTTGATTTAAGTACATTTTAATCTTTTCCTGTTCTATATTCTGCTGGTTTATCTTCATTCTCTCTAATTCTAAATGCGGTTGGTTTAATTTCACATTAATTCTCTTCGCTTCTAAATCATTATGATTATAGTTCATTTTGAATTTGTCCACTTCTACTTCCCCGTAAATATTCTGCTTCCTCTGTTCTCTCACCTCTTCAGCGTTCACTTTCAGCTTTGGAACTTCTAGCTCTCTATGAGCTTGTGCTACATTTATGTTTCTTTCCTTTTCAACAGGCTTAGCCGGTTCGCGGCACACGAATTTCTCTTTCGGTCCATCACTTAGGTTTTTGTAGGGTTTTTTGGGGTCCCTTAGTATGTCTTCTATAAGGAAGGAGGTCCGTTTTTGTCTGCACGCGCACATTTCGGCGTCCCGGTCTAAACTGGACAGTCCTTATCAGCATTTTAGTAATTGATATCTACTTGTTAAATGGACGCGTTTAATCTAATTGTATCTGATAGGTGATTAGTGTTATCGTTCTTGGAATTTAGAACGTGTGCTACATATTTAGGGTCCGTTTTCGATTGTATCTCTGTGTTTGCCGAGGAATCAGTATTGTCAATGATTCTATAATGCATGTTCATGGGGTTGACAGTGAGATTAGCGACTACAGAGTGGTGTGTAGGTGCGTGGGGTGCTGTCAGTTTTATTATATTGCCATTAATCCTATCTAATGGCTGCTGGCTAGTGATTACGTAAATGCGTTTTTCCTTATCCTTTTAATTCAGAGATAAAAATGGCAGTGGCATCGTAGCCTCAAAACAGCTAAACTGATTTTGATACCAAGTAAAATAAAATTTCGCAAGAGCTGGACAGTTTTATGTCCTTCTCCATACTCGATATTTAAAAAATTGAAATTAATAGTTTCACAGTTCAGACATTCTTCGATTAAAGTAAACAATCGTCATGTTCTTTTTTTTCAAGTATAGATCATTGGCAGTTTAATTAAACAATAATTTACGTACATTGTAGTATCTCGCCGTCTCCATGTGCAATCCGTAGTTTATTGATTTTGTCTATTTTAACTTCTCTGACCAACTTTATCGTGATACTATTAGCGGAAATGCAAGTTTGTTACATATTCAGCTGAGCCGATTTTAAACACATCAGCTTTGCCACGATATTTTTGATCTCCGACAAAAATAAGTGGATAAAATTTGAACAAGTCTGTTAGTTTGAAGCATCATACCTAACATACTAATTATTACCTATTCAAAGGAGGAGGAAAATCAGGAGCCCCGGGCTCCTGACTTTCTTTTACTCTTTAGTAAAGACTAAAGAGTCTTCACTCCAGTAATAATAATTTCGATAGTGAGGTTTTAACACCTCCGTCGTGGGTATCGCAGACACAATAGATCAATTATTATTATGCGGCAGCCGGCTGCCGCTTGGGGATCGATGGGTTAATTTAAAAAGGTATGAGATTTAACATAACGCATCGCTACAAGCGCCAAAAGTCTAAAATATATCTCTTTTTAAAAGTCATCTACAATATAAAATACTACTACTATCTTACACGTGGGTGAGCCATGCTTCGGCACGAATGGGCCGGCTCGACCAGAGAAGTACCACGTTATCACAGAAAACCGGCGTGAAACAGCGCTTGCGCTGTGTTTCGCCGAGTGAGTGAGTTTACCGGAGGCCCAATCCCCTACCCTATTCCCTTCCCTACCTTCCCCTATTCCCTTCTTTTCCCTACCCTCCCCTATTACACTATTCCCTCTTAAAAGGCCGGCAACGCACCTGCAGCTCTTCTGATGCTGCGAGTGTCCATGGGCGACGGAAGTTGCTTTCCATCAGGTGACCCGTTTGCTCGTCTGCCCCCTTATTTCATAAAAAAAAAAATCATGACGCCAGGAAAGGAAAAATAATTACCTAGCGGTTCTTCATTTAAAATCTAACTTTGGCGTCAAATTATCGAAAACAATTCGAAAAAACGTACAAAAAAGTCTCTTTCGCACTTGAGTGAATTAAGAAGCAAATAACAGCTACGGTTAAATTGAAAGAATAATACAAAAGACACGTTAAAATCGCTGAATAGGTAACAAAATAATCTACAGCCCTCAGACGGGGAAAGCCCTTCCGAGACAAAAGGTTTACCTCCCTGATATTGGTTTTTCTGCCTTTTGTGAGGGCTGAGGGCTCGAGAGGGCCGGGAGGGGTTAGGAGGTGGGTGGGTGGGCTAATTGTCCTTTAATTGGTGCGTTTTTCAGTTCGAGTTGTCTTCCCGTTGCGCTGATTTGACTTGCAAGGAATGCGGAAAGATTCTTTCGTAATTCGAAGGGCTAATATTTTGTTTTAGAATAGTAAGGTTAAGTATAACTTATAGTAACTATGTTAAGCTTGGATAATTTAACACAATATGATCTTTTTAATGGAAATACGATGTGTCTATTTTGCTACCAATTTAAATGCAACGTATAACAGGGGTTCCCAAACTGTATGCCGCGGCGCCCTGGTGCGCCGTGGAAAGGCAAGAGGGGCGCCGTGAGTCGACCCTCCATCATTATTCATTATCCATAGATCATAACAAAGCAGGCAGATTATTAAATATTTGTTTATTATTATTTACTTGCTAGGTTTGACTAGTAAGTGCGCCGCAGGCTGAAAAAGATTGGGAACCCCTGGACTATAACAAAAAATTGGTCAATTCAATGTTAGTGTCAATTCAGACCGCTACGCGGCGAGGCGAGGCGCGGTATGAATTTGTACTGAATGGGCATTGTCCACAAAAAAAATCACATGTACTTTTTATATTTTTTTTCGTTAAAATAGGGTATTTTAAGAATATAAATTAAATGATTTTGAAATTCATTGGCGAGTTTATCTCAATAAATTTTTAAAGTTTCGCTCTGACGTCATCATCGGCCGCCAATTGACCTCTGCATATGTTTTAAATTTCCTTTCAATCTTATTTATAATGGCTGGTTCGTCAAATGCAAGTTCTCATTATGTGAAAGCTGATACGAGAAGCTTACCAAAAGTTCGAAACGTAATGTTGGTCGAATTTATTGCTAATTTAACGCCATTGAAGGTCAAACAAAGGTTAAACGTATTTGTTCAAAAATATAAGTAACTAATGGGTATTTTTTTCTTTTATATACAGAAAAACGATCACTGACCTTATTCCTCGAAATGTTTTTGTAATGAGCAAAATTAAAAAAAAAATGGACAATCCCCATTGACATATTTCAATTTTCAATTACTGCGTGAGACGTCTTGCAAATCTGTCAAATACATACAGAAATGCATCAACGTGGCGCGTCGGATGAGTTTGACATAATATCGCGACCAAGTTATAGTCCGTGCAATCCACGAAGACGCGCCCCACCAATTTTTGGGTGAGCATCTTTCCCTTTGACCGTTACGCTTTCTCCTAATTGGTCTATTTATTGTAGTGTGCGCATGCACTCATAGGTAATTACTAATTAGTGTGTACCGATAACACTCAAACATTGGCGAAAGCTTGCACACATTTATACTAGAGACGATTAGGAGGAATTGTGGGGCGCGTCTTCGTGGATTGCACGGACTATACTTAGGTGCATGGGCGTTTATTTACCCAGGTTCTGGTGCCAGGGGGGGGCAAATCAGATTTTTCATAAGCTAGGTGTTTATAAAGAATAAAAAATTAATAATTTTTAGTTGTAAAAATATTGTATTGCAAACAAATGGGAGAAATTCGTTCTTAATTTTTATAGATAAAAGTACTAGATAATATACTTAGTAGGAACGTCAACATGATCTAGGGGGGGCAGCTGCCCCGTCCTGGATCATGTACCCCCCTCGGTACGCCCATGCTTAGGTGCGCTATCTGCCTAGAAATCAACTTCTCTGATAGTACCCAGACTACCTACCGCCCCTGCAGAATTACTAGAGACTTAGTTAAGTATGTTCTTAAATAAACTTTATTTATGAGTTTACACTAGAATCAACCATTTATTAAATAATAAAACCGTCTTATTTTAAATCTATGCGACGCACCGAAAGTTTCCTTTTTATACTCGTAGTTAAATAAAACTATTTTTAACCTTAACCTTTTGTTATAGAGTTCAAATTACCCTGTTAATAAATTAGTGGTTAGGTAGCAGATTTGTCCTAATTGAGGGTTTAATTGTGAATTGTTTAATTGTTTGTTAGTGAATGTGTTTGTTTGTTGTTTGCTCGGCATTGTTTGTACGTTGAATGAAATCGAAAGCTCTGAGGAAGAGGGTTTTTGTAAATGGCTATTATCTTCAGAATATTTATTGCGTCGAACTGCAGAATTTACCCCTGAATAAGGAGAAAAGTCGCTGGACTCGCTCGCTGCCAATCGAAAAAGGTACTCAATTAAAAAAAATGCTATTCATACTAGCTAGATACTAGCGACAGAGCATTGTTTATATAGTTTCTCTTCTTCTTTAGCTAATTAATATTTTGTTTCAAGTAATTTTATGTATTTTAGTAGAGTTTTAACTTGTCGATTTAAATGAAATCGAAAAGTTAAAACTCTATTAAAATAATAATTGCATTTAAAGGTATGTATAATAATTATTTATAATTTATTAATACTTTGGCAGCAAATATAACCGTCCATACTGAGCTCTGTTTTTTTTAATTTAGATAAAACTGAATAAAGATCAAAATAATAAATAATGAAGATGTGAGTGGAAGAAGCAGGTAAGTAACAAAAAAAATTGCCGTTTTTTGCATAAATGGAGGTTTTAGGACCAGGAAAATGATTTGAAATAAAAAATGTGGATTTTATGCATATCCAGATAGATATATTAGCCAGATGGTAAAGTACCTAAGCAAGTTATACGATTTGTTTGAATTATAAGGAAAGAATGAGAAATTGTCCTTATGTTATAAATTTCTGTATTCTGAGAACGTGTGAACTTATGACCTATGGAGATAGTTAAAGAAAGAAAAAGTTAAACGAACTGCATAGATAATAAATTACCTACGTACTCGTAGTACATAGTAGGTATAGTACCTAACTGTTTAAGAAACTGTGGATTTGTGGAATAACTATAAACTAAAGTGTAATATAATGGCAGCGGTTAAAATCAAAGAACGTTACGTCGTAGTGGGGGGACAAGGTGTCGAGGGGATATTAACGATCACTTAGCGTTGCCCAGGATTATAGGGAGGTGCTACATCGATATAAGACTGTCCAAAATAAATACTAATGTTAATTATTGTTAAGTACTTATAATAATCTTTAACGTGGGAGAGCCATGCTTCGGCACGAATGGGCTGGTTCGACCGGAGAAATACCACGTTCTCACAGAAAAATTTCGCCGAGTGAGTGAGTTTACCGGAGGCCCAATTCCCTACCCTACCCTCGCCTATTACCCTATTCCCTCTTAAAAGGCCGGCAACGCACCTGCCGCTCTTCTGATGCTGCGAGTGTCCATGGGCGACGGAAGTTGCTTTCCATCAGGTGACCCGTTTGCTCGTTTGCCCTCCTTATTTCATAAAAAAAAGATACTAAATGGCGTTGCGCCAAAATTTATCGCGCAGGAGCTACTACATACCAAATTTCATCAAAATCGGTTAAGCGGTTTGGGCATGAAGAGGTAACAGACAGACAGACACACTTTCGGATTTATAATATTAGTATGGAATTATGGATTTTTGTTTGTTTGCCTTGTATAGGTTCCAAAACTACTGGAATGGTTTTGAAATGTTTTGGCAAATATAAAAAGTGGGAAGTCTCATAAGTTTTTCACTTTCAGTGTCTAAACACACCATGCCGAATTTCCGCCGCGGAAGTTCCGCTTGATTCCGCCTGCAATGTATTTTAAATTACCGATGACACACCATGCCGAAATTCCGTCGCGTTATATTGTATGCGTTTGACATTGCTGAAGTATTCATGCGGAATTTCCGGAGCTTCGGCATAGTCTGTTTAGACACGTCTTATACTCTTTCTACTCGCTAGGACCCACAATATAGGAGTAATCTCCTGATAAAGATATCTTAAACTTATCCTTCGGGCTTCCTGAAATCATAGCAAAGGGTTTCCGTACTTAGATTATACTGCTGTCGATTTTGGCGACACAGATACCTAATGTTGAGGTAGGGATGTGTGTTTGACCAAAGCCCTTTAAAATACACCTATTGTGATCACATGTTCTTATACGTGGGAGAGCCATGCTTCGGCACGAATGGGCCGGCTCGACCGGATAAATACCACGTTCTCACAGAAAACCGGCGTGAAACAGCGCTTGCGCTGTGTTTCGCCGAGTGAGTGAGTTTACCGGAGGCCCAATCCCCTACCCTATTCCCTTTCCTACCCTCCCCTATTCCCTTCCCTTCCCTACCCTCCCCTATTACCCTATTCCCTCTTAAAAGGCCGGCAACGCACATGCAGCTCTTCTGATGCTGCGAGTGTCCATGGGCGACGGAAGTTGCTTTCCATCAGGTGACCCGTTTGCTCGTTTGCCCCCTTATTTCATAAAAAAAAAATATTCAATACTAATTGATATTGGTTTGTCGTATTTGATTTTATCTTTAACAACCACACGACAACCACAACCACCCCACGTGGTAGGGCGTATGTTTCGTATTGTAAATGAACTGGACTATTCACACATACCACATTTTGCAGTCGTTGTCGACTACTTGTGTGATACCGACCACATCGCAACTACAAGCGAACTAGTGGCCGACCACATTGCAACCACAACGTTGCGTCGATGCAATGACAGTGCGCACAAACCGCCCGCGCTCTTCCGCTTCCGCTCCCTCCGTTTTATTGACTTTCGTACGTAACCACATCGCAACTACTGGCGACAACGCAACCACGTCGACATTTTGTCGGTACCACAACGCAACTACAAAAAGTTGCAGCGACACCATTCACACGACGTAACCACTGCTTGACGGCATTTTGTCGTTGCGACGTGGTGTAAGGTGTGCTTGTGGTACGTGTGGGTTGGCCCTTACCATTTATATCAGGCCTGTTGGCTGAGGCATTTTATGTGGGAGTGCTCGAGTTATCGACATGATACCGTAAAGGGCACATCCCTACAGCGTTCAAATTGTATTGATTGTGTATTTCTGCCGCGGCCCACCTGATTGGGGAAAACTCTAACACGAATTGCGTGGACACAGTCAAAATCATCCTTACTAATATTAATGATCGGCCAAGCGCGAGTCGGACTCGTGCACGAAGGGTTCCGTACTGCTAGAACAAAACTAGGCCAAACATTTTGGTTTTTGTATGGGAGCCCTTAAATTTTTATTTTATTTTAATATTTTATTTAAATATTAAAGCGCACATATTATAACAAAGGACTTTGTGAAGAATTCAAGTGCCGACCTGTTTCCATTATTGATATTTGATATAAGTAGAGCAAAAGGGCCGAAAAAATCACGTTTGTTGTATGGGATGGGAGCCCCCCTTTAAAGTTAATTTTATTTTATTTTCAGTATTTGCAATTATAGGGGCAACAGAAGTAGACAATCTGTGAAAATTTAAGAAGTCTAGCTATAGCGGTTCTTGAGATACAGCCTGGTGACAGACAGACGGACAGACATCGAAGTCTCAGTAATACGGTCCCGTTTTTACCCTTTGGGTACGGAACTCTAAAAAAGGCAGACAGACATACGTCTCCCTGTCTATTACCTCTTCACGCCCAAACCGCTGAACTGATTTTTCTGGGTATGGAGACATTTGAATCGCAGAGAGTTGACATTGAGTCCTGCGGGGTAAAAATGGTCGCTTTGGAGAATCATGATATTATGATTCATAATGTGATTCATTTTTTTAAATTGCAAAATGCAAGACTGCTTGCAATTCATGTCCAGCAATTCGTACTAATTTGACATTTGTCAGTTTGACAGTTTTGACAATTCATTTGCTGAATTGATTGAGAGGGATTGCTAAATGTGACCATTTTAGCCCCGCTGGGAAAGGACAGGGCACTTTTTGTGATCATAAATGTACGGTTCCCGCGCTTTAAACGAATGTTGGCGTGTCGAAGTTGCGGGTGTCTTCTAGTTTGTTTGAAGGTTTCTCACGAGCTACTGGCCAGATTTTAATACAATTTGGCACCAGTAGACTGTGTCTATGAGGGATAAAGGCTCCTTTTTAGCAGGTTTCGTCAAAATTAAACCAACTACCTATGTACCAGTAGCTCTACCATGAGTTTAAAGCTATAGTATTTATCGATACTCGATACCGATTACGTAAATATTTAGTATGGAGATTTTAGTTCCGCAAGTGACCGCTAGAGGCGCCTTAAAATTTGCCATACTAAAAATTTACGATAGTCGGTATCGAGTATCGCGAATTACTATAGCTTTAAACTCATGGTAGAGCTACAGCCTAGGTATTTCTGTAGGACTATGTAGTTATTTATTTGGTCCTTACATAGGTGTCTTTCTTGGCATTATGTAGATCAGTGTTTTTCACCCTTTTTAACCGACTTCAAAAAAAGGAGGTTATCAATTCCACGCGTATGTATGTATGTAATATTTCCATAACTGCCCAGTTTTTGTATACGTTAGTCTATTTCAGTGTCTGAACAAATGTGCCAAAATCAAAAGTGTATGTATGTTTTTAAGTTTGTGTTCGCAAATCTCCGGAACTACAAGTCCGATTTAAATAATTATTTTTTTGTTGTACTTGGTATTGTTTAACTTAGAGAACACTATGAGTTTCATCAAAATCGGTTCAGTAGTTTTAGAGATAAGGTAATAATTTTAATTCTCAATTACGTACAATTTTGAAGTGGGTTTTATCTTTTTAAAATACTATTATTGGGTTATTCCTTTGGCTCTGTGTACAGTGTATGTATATTGCAAACTTTTTCGGCTCTAAGTTCTAACTAGAATGAGCGTAGATCTTAAACAGCTTTTCCTGTAAGAGATATGTCTTAGAAATGACACTGGGTACAAAGCAATCAGTTCTTTTGTTTTTAGGGTTCCGCAAACAAATAACTATTCAGACTCCTTATTTTACTTATTGTCCACGGAAAAATAGACAAAGTGACAGTTAGAAAATGGAAATCCGCTATTTTCGATAAAATCTGTCAGTATGTCGATTCTTTCCCATTTCTACTGTTGTTATGCTGTCTGCAGTATTCCCAAAAGACTTTCTGTACCAATAAAATCCATTAACTATTTCCCCATTAACATAAACCGTTTGATATCAAAAGGAACTATAAATTAGTATTAACAGCTCCATCAAACCTCGGAAGCCGTGCACTTAAGTCATACCTAAGTCATCATTATCGCCTCGTCGTAAACCGTCAATAGGGTGGGGTAATGAGGGTTGAGTTTATGGGGGTAGGAGATAGGGTTCCGTACTTTACTGACAAATCTATCCATACAAATATTATGAATGCGATAATATGTCTGTCTGACTGTCTTTTACCTCACCCCACTTTTGATTTTGCTGAAATTTGGTATAGAGATTGAAAATACTTTGAGTCCCGGAATAGGATACATTTTTATCCCAGGAAAATGTAGGGTTCTAACGCGATAACCGAATTTTGGCACATATAAGTTGCGGGCGAGGAGTTACTTTTAAGAACTGTCATTTTTGATCCGCATCTAGCCGTCATATTCTATTTCAATTCATTATTCCATTCATTTACTATCTACTACTTGTGTCATTCTGTAAAACAAACATGTCTTTCCAGTTTTCACCCTATGGCTATTTTTTTTTTTTTTTTACGTGGGAGAGCCATGCTTCGGCACGAATGGGCCGGCTCGACCGTAGAAATACCAGCTCACAGAATACCGACGGGAAACAGCGCTTGCGCTGTGTTTACCGGAGGCCCAATCCCCTACCCTTTTCTCTTCCCTATCCTCTCCTGTTTCCTTCCGTACCCTCCCCTGTTCCCTTCTCTACCCTCCCCTATTACCCTATTCCCTCTTAAAAGGACGGCAACGCACCTGCAGCTCTTCTGATGCTGCGAGTGTCCATGGGCGACGGAATTTGCTTTCTATCAGGTGACCCGTTTGCTCGTTTGCCCCCTTATTTCATTAAAAAAAGCCAAAAGGAAAGGAAGGGGATGATTTTGGCAGAGTAGCAGACTATGTTACATAGTTTGTATGCTACTTAAATATTCCAAATGAGATGACGCCTGCAATTCCATAGCGCCAAAATTAGTTTATCGCACGGGAACCGTACATTTTTCCGAATAAAATCCTATGTCCTTCCCCGGGACTCAAAATATCTCCACATCAAACAGCAAAATCGGTTCGGCGGATTAGGCGTGAAGAGGTAAAACAAAAAATCACGTTTGTTGTATGGGAGCCCCCCTCAAATATTATTTTGTTTTTAGTATTTGTTGTTATAGCGGCAACAGATATACACTCTGTGAAAATTTCAGATGTCTAGCTATAGCGGTTCTTCAGTTACAGCCTGGCGACAGACAGACAGACAGATAGAGTAACAGACAGACACGCTTTCGCATTTGTAATATTAGTATGGATTGCAGCTGTTGTCAACTTCTTCTAAATGATTCAAAAGTTACATTTAAGGTTTTTCTATCAACCACGGACCCATCTGTGACGATAAAGTCTTTTACGAGCTACCTGTGGCTCCCGTCAGCCGTCACATGTGACGCGCGTCACAGCGTCACAGTGACGAATGTGTGTGTCACGAAACACACTTTTTGTTGAGGGACCAAGGAATTGATTTGTTTGAATAGTTATTTCACCTGAAACAGGAACCTACGAATATTTCGTCAAGCTTATAATGCTTGATTAAAAATTCCGACGAAAAGTGGACTACCTCCAAAAATGTTTAAGCAAGTAATAGATTCTAATTGTAAAAGTTAATATTCAATGGTCAATCCGAGCTTAGATTTCAACTAGAAACAGAGCGATTCATACATAAGCTTGTAACCATTATGACAAAGGTAAATTATTAGCACATTTTAAATAATACATGTTCTAAACAATAATATCACGTTGAACGCACGTATAACTTGTCTCGGTGTTGAGCTAGTTTCAAAAATTAGGATAAGGATGTTACTACCTCGATCGTGGAAAACGCAGACAATATAGATTTTCAATTTTTATGCGGCAGCCGGGCGCCGCTCGGGGATTGATGGGTTAAACAAAATGGCTAGGATGAAAATGAAGTAAAAACTTGTAGTTTCATAGCTAGGAGGATACATACATACCCACACACACACATAAATCTCAGCGAAGACACGGCGCACTAATTATTACGGGGCAATTAAAATACTTCGCTCAAACCGTGATGCGACTGATCGATGGGCGAGTAATTAATATTCCTAAGCCCAAAGCCCAAAGCCCAATCGCAATGAGACCTCTAAGATTAAGAACACCGCTGCCTGCAAATGTAGAGTCTAAACATGGCGGGGGAAATTTGTAGCAGTTTTGTAGTACCTACCCTACAATATTAGGTAGACTATAAGTCTGGTAGTTTTTTTTTATGAAATAAGGGGGCAAACGAGCAAACGGGTCACCTGATGGAAAGCTACTTCCGTCGCCCATGGACACTCGCAGTATCAGAGGAAGAGGGAATAGGGTAATAGGGGAGGGTAGGAAAGTGAATAGGGGAGGGTAGGGAAGGATTGGGCCTCCGGTAAACTCACTCACTCGACGAAACACAGAGCAAGCGCTGTTTTCCGCCGGTTTTCTGTGAGCCCGTGGTATTTATCCGGTCGAGCCAGCCCATACGTGCCGAAGCATGGCTCTCCCACGTGCAAAAAAAGTAGTGTAGACTAGATAGATAAGTAGATAGAAAACTCTTTTTGGACACAGGCGAAAACAATAATTAAAATAACATCAATATCATGATGAAGGCGGCAATACTTTGGGAGCTTGTATTTATTTGTTTTTTATGTAAAGATGTGCTTTATTCATTCAAACTCAAACTCAATTTTTTTATTCAGAATAATTTTTTGCAAATGTTCTCTAAAAGTCTACATGATGCCTACCACCGGTTCGGGAAAATATAACCTGGCGTGAAGAACCGGCGTAAGAAACTTATGTGAAAATTTTGTATGCGGCTATAAAAATATTATGGTGTAGACGTGGAGATGAATATAATATTATCTTTCATTTGAAACCAAAATATCCTCGCAGTGTGACTCCTAATTCTTTAAAATGGTACCTGAAGATCGCTGATATTTTTGAAAAAATGTGATGAACAAATTCTCTTCAAAGTGACCTAAAAGTAATTCCTTATTAATTTTAGTAACAAAATAAACAAACCAAGTCTCCTGTCGATCCCAGTCTCAACAAGCCGCCCACGACCTATGAGGTCTGTTGTCGTTTTGTGAAGCGACTGGCGACACGATTAAGCGAACAACCTTTAATTGCTGGGTCCCTATTCTCATCACTTGAATATTGCTTCGATCGCAGGCTGTCACATTCGCGTGTCTTTCACACTATCTGCATTGTGCACGCAAGTGAGATAGTTTGAGATCGAAATGTTATTCTAGGCTTGAGAATCAAGCTCGAGAATTGCATAGAAGGCCCAAACGCCTTGTGATGAAAGACACTAAAATAGAGAATGTTATTGTCTAATGTTTAGTGTGAATACTATTTACTGTATTTTTTTTTCTATTATAAAACAAAGTCGTCTTTTTTCCTTCATGTCCCTTTGTTCCCTTTTGTCTTTAAAACTACGCAACGGATTTTGATGATTCTTTCAGTGTTAGATAGCCGATTTATCGAGGAAGGTTATAGGTTATTTTATCACGCTAAGGCTAATAGAAGCGAAGAAATAGAGGAAAATGTGGAAGAAACGGGGAAAATTATTTGAAAGGGCTAACTTGAACGCGCTAATCTCAGGAACTACTGGTCCGATTCAAAAAATTATTTCAGTGTTAGATAGCCTTTTTATTGAGGAAGGCTATAGGCTATATTTTATCACGCTAAAACTAACAGCAGAATGTGGAAAAAACGGGGGAAATTATTTGAAAGGGCTTATCTCGCGAACTACTACTGGAGCAATTTTTATGTTATTTGGCACAGATAATAAGTAGACCACGTGAAGGATCATAGGCTATCGATTCTAATCATTTTTTCAGTGGCTATAGATTTTATACCCGTGCGACGCCGGGGCGGGTCGCTAGTAAACTATAAAAAATTTACCGTGTCCTAGCATCAACACTTCTTCTACCTTAGTCTTTGGTTCTTCTTTTAGTTCTTCTTTAACTTTTATTAGAAGTTTCCAGTGTCTAAGCTGTAGTTGCAAATGTTTCGAATCACCCAAAACTCTACACAATCAAAACCGTTTAACGCAGGCGAAACAAAATGGCCGTCACTCCGTTCCCGCCGTCATTTAGTTGTATTTTGTTTTATTGACGCGCTTAGCTTAATAGTCCACGCTCCCGTTTAATACAGGCTGATGCAAAATTATCATCAACGAAATGACCTGTGACTTCGTATAACCATAGAGAAAATATTGGTGTAAAACTTATTTCATAGATATTGTACCTTTTTAACCCTTCACTGGACTTCCGCGGATATTTCGTGACTAAAATTTTGCAAATCAGTTCAGCCGTTCTCGAGTTTTAGAGAGACTAACAAAATTTTAAATTCATTTTTATCGACTAGACCAGGGGTTCCCAATCATAGAGGAGTACCGCCGAGTTTTTAGTGGGTAGGGGCTGCGTCCACCACCATCTTCGGACGCAGCAGAGACCCACATACTTGCGGATAGGACCCCCATCCCCCGCAAGATGCTTAAAAGCATTTTCTCGGCGCAAAAAAAAAAGGGTTCCCAATCTATTTCAGCTTACGGCGCAGTTACAAGTAACAATATTTTGTCACGGTACCCTACTCTACCATACCTAGGTAGGAGTAGTTACAAAAAGATACATAAATAAACACCTTTTATGATTATAGTTAGGTTAAGTAGGGAAATAGTAATAAACAAGTATTTAATTTTGTGTTGGAGAATCGACTCACGGCGCCCCTCTTGCCTTTCCACGGCGCACCAGGGCGCCGCGGCGCATACTTTGGGAACCCCTGGACTAGACGTTCTACGCGGTCGGAGATAGTAAGAAAATCCGTGAGAACCGTACGTTACCCGAAACAGTAGCCCAAAAAAGTAGCCTATGTCCTCCGTCGTTGTCTACTTTATGTTTGTGCCAAATTACATAAAAATCGGTTCAGTAGTTCCTGAGTTTAGCTCGTTCAAACCAATAAACTCTTTATATTCGCATAGCTATAGATAATTTCCTCGCTTTTTAAATGTGAATTTAGCATTTTGTATCTAAACGTCTTTGTAATTAACGAACTTAGGCAGTACCTAGGTAATTAGTTAAAAAATAATTTGTTGAACTACGTTCTTCCTTCAACTTATGCAAAAATCAATCGCGCTCGCATTTCTCGTAGTGTAGCTGTGTCAGTTATCCATTTGCTTTTTAATTTTCTTTTTAACTTATTAAAAAAAGAAACAACTTAAAAGCCCCAAAAATTATGATTATAGTATAGTATATCCCACAACCGGTACATTTTGTGGTACACTTTACGGAAAAACTATCACCTATTGATTTGTGGTTTAACATAGTATTTTTTATTTATATGTAGATGTGTTATCATCAGTCAGTCAAGGTGTGAGGATGCGAGCCCTCACAAAGCTCTGCTTTTAGAGTACTTTAGTGGGTTTAATTGGTTAAAAGATAAATTTTCTCGCATTTAAAGTAAATTTTCTGCTGTCAAAGTGATGTTTGTTGAAATTCAGCCGTTTTACATGTTTTATTAATTCGAATCATTCTGTATAGTCCCATTAATAACACAATCGGCATCGTAGTTATATTTTATCGTGTAGCGTAGTGAGCTGTTTCCCAGAAACCCGACGGACGTGGTGCGTATGTTAAGTGAGGCTTAAACGCGGTTTAGCTACTTGTCTACTTTATTGGCTTTTTTATTGATTTCAATATGTTAATGTTTAGTACTACATAGGGCAGTTTAAATTACACTTGACAGATTTGTTGATTTGGATTACAAATCAATAAGTTTATTTTATAAAAGTGGAATCACCTTTTTTGTAATTCGATCTAACAAACAAGACCAAACAATCTGATTAATCAATCAGACAAGATCTGTCGGGGATAGCCATTTAAAAATAATTGTAGAGGGTCTACGCCGTAGCGTCTACAATTTACAAATAATTACCTTAATAATTATTATAATAATTCATATTACAAACGCTAGAGGCATTTTCAGTATAATGTATAATTCGTCTATGGTATAATAATTAACTGTACCAAATTAGCCAAATTCGCATATTAGATAGTTTAACAATTAACAATTAATGCCGCCACATTATAACATGGCGGAAATTGAATAGACGACAAGCTAAGTGACATGCAAGTTTAATGAAATTGTAATCTATCTAAATAAAAATTAATTTTAAATTATGTTAGTCTCGCTAAATCTCGAGAACGGCCTAACCGATTTGTCTAATAGAATAATAAAAGCTTAATAATAATAAAAGCTAAGTTAAAATATTCGCAGAAGTCTAGGGAAGGTTTATATTGATGATGATGATGCGTGGGAGAGCCATGCTTCGGCACGAATGGGCCGGCTCGACCGGAGAAATACCACATTCTCACAGAAAGCCGGCGTGAAACAGCGCTTGTGCTGTGTTTCACCGAGTGAGTGAGTTTACCGGAGGCCCAATCCCCTACCCTATTCCTTTCCCTACTCTCCCCTATTCCCTTCCCTTCCCTACCCTCCCTATTCCCTCTTAAAAGGCCGGCAACGCACTTGCAGCTCTTCTGATGCTGCGAGTGTTCATGGGCGACGGAAGTTGCTTTCCATCAGGTGACCCGTTTGCTCGTTTGCCCCCTTATTTCATAAAAAAAAAACACACACACATACACAGCGTCATTCAGTTTTAAATACAACTATGTATAACATTGATAATTTCCTACTTAACACAAGACGCCATTTTTGTAACATGGCGTCAATTGTACAATAGTCAAGCTAAATGACATGGAAGCTCAATTATATGTTTAAATACATGTATTGTATGTAATGTACACAATACACCGGCCGGTAATATGTCAAACGTTGCGGCGCTAACAATGCCTGCACATACAAACAGCGGAAAACCACGCTCGTTCAAACATGATGCGCGCTTTGATATTTGGTTTTCTTCTTTCTTTCTCTTTTTTTTATAATTAGGTGATCTAACTTGGTGTATTTCATTTGGTGGCTCCTTACTAAATGTACTATGTACCGACTTTATATAATAATAATAATAATCTTTATTTCATTTACAAAAGTAACAGTTAAAGTACAATGATGGAAGCTACCTAGTAGGCTTACGGCCGTTCCCAATATTTGATCTATCTTTGGTTTTGCCCTACTAGAGATAGGAATAGCTCACAATTGAAATAAAATATATGTCTCTAATGTCTAATCTGAGCTATTCCTATCTCTAGTAGGGCAAAACCAGAGATAGATCAAATATTGGGAATGGCCGTTAGCCTGTATCAGGCAATGTCATTTTTTATCAATATTACTTGACGTGTTAATAAAATGAAACAGCTTTGTTTTAATATAGTATCTTTTGTCTTAGAAAGTTTTTATATACTTAATGTTACTAAAAACTATTCGCATAGCCAATATCTTTTCTCAAGGTAGTTATTTAGGTAAAGTCACCATTTTTGTCTGTCAGGTGACTCTTGAAACTTTTATATTGTCTCTAATCTAATAGGTTGGATTGGGTAGATATAGCATAGCTTTTTAAATGTGCTTTTGGATGATGTTAATTATGTAATACTTACATTAATCTCGATAAAAATTCGATAGCGCGTGGAATGTTTTGGAGTTTTGTTTAATCGATAGATTAACTTATTTACCCATTATTGTAAGAATACGATAATCTAGCTACATTAAATTCAATACTGTTTAGATAACAGATACAGTTTAGATAATTCCTATTATTCCCACGAAGTAACTTGATTTGAGAAATACATTTTATTTATTTGGAAAAAAAATATGCATTTTTGTCATTGTCATTTAAAGCGGTACCGCCAAGTTAGATAACATTGCTCTAATTTGGCAGTTATCTATGTCTAATGTCAGAGATTTATTTTCCCTCTCTACTTTCAAATTACATAATATTACAAATTACATTACATATAAATTAAAATTATAGTTTTATTAACATAAATCTTACTTATGAGAAAATAAATCTTTGTATTCTCTATTGATGCTAAAAATAGAACAAGTTATGACATAATATTTTAAAACAAGAATGCAAAGTAAAAATTATTTTCCAACATTAACATTTCGGATACTTACACTAGATTTAACATTTAAATCTGGTGCAAAAATTATCAATTTAGATGAAAAGTTTATTCCTTCCTTATGTTTTACATTATAGCTTTTTTATTGCTGATTTCCTGTAAATAGTATTATTTTATTATTACTAATCACGTAATAAGTATTCTAGTTCCTGGGAAAAGATGTGATACACACATTTAGGCCCGTATAAATAGTCAGTACTTAAGATGCGACCCGGTCTCAAGACGCGGTTCGGCTCTGTGATTGGTCCAAATTTTGACAGCCAACCAATCACAGAGCCTGAACCGAGTCTTGAGACCGAGATGCATCTTGAGTACTGACTATTTATACGGGCCTTAATGTAGATCAATTGTTTACTTACCGCCATCTTAAACGGTTATGGATACCCGAATTACTACAACATAAAAATTAAAACTATTAAATCACTTTTTAATAGTTTTATATTAAAGAGCTATAAAAATTTGAATTTTCTCAGCATATTATTCTTATATTTTGTAAATGTCATGATATTTGTTTTATGGGTACTAATAAATTAAAATTTTATGTTCTTATCGTATATTTTAGTGCCAAAATAGGTTATGCTTTTGTCTTTTTTTATAAAGATAAATTATTCTCATAATATTATCTATAATCTAAGTCATATAAAAATATTTAGTCACATTGGGATACTTAGTAATGAACTAGTTATTTACCCACTTATTTAACAATTTTTATATTCGTAAAATTTCTATAAGACATTGCAAATCAACAATAAAATAACAGGACGCAGAGAACTTTTAAAAAAATAACTGCAGCCCTATTTACAAAAATCTAAAACCGCCATGTTAGAGTCGTGCTACTGACCGCCATTTTGCGTAACGCGCAATTCAAATTTCGATTGTGGAAATGTCAAAATTCAAATATTGGAACACGCACCTGAATCACCCGCGTACACTGTCCCCTGTCTCCGGGAATGTGTGAGTATGTATCTGTGTGTGTCTGTAATAGAGCGATGACGTGATTGCCGCGCAGAGTTATTGCTACTGTAGCGGCTCTAAACGGTCCGTCGTTATAACTTTGTAATGCCGTAATATTTCATTTATTTAGTGAAAAGTTGTTATAATAGTATATTTTCTTAAAATAGTACAGGTTCCCTAGAACAATTTTTTTGATTATATCAACAAGTCGTTGACTACGGAACCCTAGAACAGAACCCTAACCAGCTGATTTGTTGTATATTGATACGTTAATAGTTATATAATTCAACCGTAATATTGTCCTACAAATAGAACAATCCATATTTTAGGATCATCAAATCGAAATATTAAATCCTTTCTATCTTCCCTGTTAGCTACCACTTACGAGAATTTTCGCAGAGGAAATTGTTGTTCGTCTTATCAAAATTAAGCTACTCACGATAGTTATAAAAAGTAATGTTCTAGTCTAGGGAACCTGTACTAGAATTTTTCGATTACAAGGATGATTGCGTGGTACTACAAAATGTGTAACGTGGTACCTATAATATGACGTGACAAAACTCTATGTATAATGTATATAGAGTTTAACTATTGAGGTAATTTGTTTTTAAATTATTATCTACAGTTATTTTTTTTATATAATTCAAGAATTTAAATGATAAACAACATTAACACGTTCATCGTTGGTATAGCAGACACAATAGATTTTCAATTACTGTCTTTTCTTAGGTTAACTCATCAAAACTCAAGTGTCAGCCGGCTGCCGCTTGGGGTTTGATGGGTTAACCTAAGAAAAGACAAAATATTGTCTTCAATAAACGATAGCAACATCGAATGGGAGGATTATTAGCTGATAACTTAACAATAAATTGTTTATTTTTAACAATACGATTTGTGATGATAGCTTGTCATATGATATGGTTAATTGAATACAGTGTTTCATCTTTGAAAAATTACTTTAAAGTGCATTGTGCATAATCTACATAGTATCAAAGTTTAACGTCTGATGTTAATCTAGGATTTTACATAATATTTACATTCCTAAATCTTCAAAATTTTGGATAACTATCACATTACACATACCGCTAACCGCACACAAGCTAAGAATTCAAAAAATAATCATGGTAAAACAAACGTCCATGCAAAGCCACAGCGGGCGCGCTTCGAGGGGGTGGAGAAGGCAAGGCAACAACTCATAAAATTAAGCGATTTGGATGTTAGTCTAACTGCGAGGACCGGCGCGTCAACTCCTCCCGCGCGATTCGTATTTCGAACGCCGCGCCGCGTTCCCGCCATGCGTTGACGCGAAGTGCCAATTGTGACTTTATTTTTTTTTCATCAACCTGTGGACTGTGTTTTTGTGACTCGGATTTTATAGGTCAGGTGAGTTTATAGCTTTATTCAAATAATGGCCATAAATCGGAGTGATTGATTGCCGCTGGTTAAATTTAATTGTTGTTTAATAGCGGTAATATAATATTGTCTAATGGCTTTTGACGGCCACTAGCGGATGCCCGTGACTTTGTTAATAATATAAAAGTATGTTTTTGAATTGAAAATATAACAATTCGAAAGCATTAAAGAAATGTTGTCACATATTTAATAAACAAACAGCCATCTTAGCTAGGTTGGCACTTGGCGGTCTATTTGAGTGATTGCGAAAGTTATTAACAAGTTTTGGAATTTTATCAAAGATAAAAAAAATGTTCATTGTACCATGGAGGAAATCGATTCCTAGGCAATTGACAGTTGACTACGTCATTATTTTGGTCGGATCATGTCAATTCAATGTTAATTGTGATCTGTCGGCTGGGTTTGACCTAACTCAACCAAATTACTTAGGTCCGCCATCTATGTGCCTAGGAATCAACTTCTCTGATATTTTTTAACGGGCTTTGGCCCACCACACATTTCCACCACTGTATCGCCAGCACGGAGTACTTTTTTATATATGGAAAGTCGCCAGGATCGACAGCGGTATGCAAGCACGAAAACCCTTTGATATGATCTCAGGGAACCCGAGGGACATGCTAAAGCTGTCTTGGGACCCGCAACGAATTTAATCAGAAGATAGGAGGAGTAGGACAGGGATAAGCATGACTCATGCCAATCCACTCTCACACACGGTCAGTTCTAACTGATCCAATCGGTAGCATCATGCCGATTAAACTATAGAAAGGATGGTGTATGGCCACCATTACTCAGACGAGATCTAATTATAATCCGCAAAAAGTAATGATAATATTTTGAGCTTAGTTTTGTGCAACCATGTACATATTTAAAAGAAATAATGATATTACCTTAAATACTAGAAAGTTTTTTTAACAATGTAAGTATGCAAATAAAGACATCACAATATCATGTATTAATAAGATAATTAGGGGATGTTTCATCACTAATTCATGACAAGTGCCTGATGGGACCGTCCACGATTTATCTAACAGAATTGAGAATGGAGTATGGAGTATCTGTCAGATAAGTTGTGGATCCGGCATTTATCAGGAAGTGGTGAAACAGGCCCTAAGTAAATATTTATCAGATTTGACTACACTCTTGTCCGTTTTCGTCAAGTGCTAAAGATTTTGATGAACCTCTTGAAACAAACATGGTTTCACCAAAGTTTGTGTGACATAAAATATTAAATTTCTTGAGGCTTCTAGGACTTTTGATAATATACAATATGTAAAAATACTAACTGATAATACATTAGGGTGTGAATGTGTCCCTTACATAGAGTTCATTGTGAAAGTTGCAGCGCTGAAAGAGCAAAATTTTTGAATGATTCGTATGAGACAGCGCCTCTGCGTCAAAAATTTTTCCATACAAAAGTAAAAACTAAAAAGTAAACTCTGGAACACATAAACAATATTACACACCCTAAAGTATTATCACTTAGTTTTGTTACACTCTGTATAACCCGTGGTAAAATTTTAAAAGAATACATAATACTCTTATTTACCAACACTTTAACATTAATTTTAATGTCTCCAAGGGATTGGTGAAAACGGGCATCAGCGATATATTTATTTATGTATTGTATATTTTTGTTGTTCTGCTCCTAGATACACACAGCACGTTGCGTGAACGTTGCGTCGACGCAGCGCTGCCGTTGTGTTGTTTTACATACAAATAACCAAGATGTTCACACAGCGCGCTGCGTCGTCGCAACGCACACATGAAGGACAGCAGCGGACAGCAGCCCCCGAGAAGAAGCGGGAGTGTTGACGTTAAGGGTCAATTCAGACCGCAACGTGACGCGACGCGACCTAAATTTGTATGGATTTCACAGATGTCGTCAGCGTGAGACGTCTTGCGAATCTGTCAAATCCATATGGATTAAGTGCACAACCATATGGTTGTGCACTTAATTTTGTTATAATTTAATATATTATATTTCCTTAATAATTAAATAATAAGTTCTCAAATTACACTCTGGATTTGTGTTGTGTTTGATTTCCACTGTTGGGATATAGCTCAGTTTGGGAATTTCTGTTTATCAACCGTTGGAGGAACCTTTAACATAATATGGCAATTCACCACTGTCGGAAAAAGACGAAGAATACATATCTTTGACACTTGACAGATGACAAGTGTTTGCTGGCGGCTTTTTGCCGCGGACCGGGCTTGATGGCATTCGAGAAAATTTTGTTCTGATAATTTTTCCTTGAAAAGGCTTAATCCAGCTGGAATTTCAAGTTTCTTTCCCTTTTGGTTTTTTTCAATATAATCGCTGTGAACTTTTTGTGTGGTCGGCCGACCAAAGTGCATCAAAATTCAAGAGTACTTCAGCTACGCTCCGGAGCGGACCACGCGCTACAGAAGACAATCATCTTGCTCCTACAAGATCCAACGGGCTTGCTGCTACTGCAATTGCCTGAGGATCACCCCTGCTGACTATGGAACAGGTTAGTCGGGCATGATACGGATTCCGGAGTGTCTTTTTTTGAGAACTTTGTATTATCCCGCAGGCAATTCAGCTATTTACACGCTATTGCCTTTCCACCATACTAATTTAGAAATTCATCTACGCGTCGCGTTGCGATCTGAATTGACCCTAAGAGTGAAGCCAAACTTCGGCTGGCAGAAATTCTGCTGCATTCAGTTTCATACAAAATTCCTGTTTGATTCACACGAGCGTAATTTTATGAGTCATGATTTGTATGAAAAGATAATTACGCAATCGAAATTCTGCGACTCACAACTCACAAATTACGCTCGTTTGGCTTCACCCAGACTGCTTTGTAATAAGTAATAACGCTGCGATGACGCAACGCGTCGTGTGGAATGGCTCTTACTGTAAGGTGAAAATTCGCGGATAATGCTCGATAATATTCACCAGATTACAAGAGATAAATTATATGCATGAATAGAATTATGCGTTTTCATCGTAATGGCATAGTAAAAAAGGAGGGGGTAATACTAATGGCTAATGAAATACAAATAATCCAGAAGGTTTTTCATTTAAGTAAATCATTAGGTACACTTTTGTTTGGCGCTTTGCACAAATTATTAAAATATTAAGTAGTCTATTTTATTTGTTTATTATTAGAAGATCATTAATTTAAAAAAAATATGAAGTTAGGCTAGTTGGTTAATTTATTTAAGGGTAAAAACGGGAACCAAAAAATTACAAATTTTGGTTTCATTACGTATTAGAGACCGCGTGGTATTAATTGAGGCTTTGATTTGGGGAGGGAGTCCTGTATACGCCTGTATACGGCTGAAGGCAAACCGCAGGTGGTTTTAGTGGGTAAGAGTCCCACATACCCCCGGGGTGCTTCAGCTAACTGAGGCACATCCCCAACCCGGGGCACCCATGATGGGTTTCGCCTGCGCATCAAAAAAAAAAGGCTTTGATTTGGGGCATATCTATGCGTATTATATCTCTCAAGTCCCAACTATAGGAGTGTTGGAGCACGCATAGCGTTTCCTCTGCATTTTTTTTTAATTTTTATTAATAGTTAGGTACCCAATTTTAATTAGAGATTATCGTATAAATAGTTAACATTTGTGTAGGTGTTGGCTTCTTAATTGTTTGTGTAATGTTATCAATTAATTAGTGCTGATCGCCGCTTAGTGGGGATTAAACACAAAAATAAATTGATTACGTTGTAACTGGTATTGCTACATTACATTTGAAGAGGTCAATATTTTATATTGAAACTCCTTAAATAAAGATTTAAAATGTATTGGGTGAAATAAACTTTTTGAATAGGTAAACTTACTATTAAAAATTGAAAGGGTGCTTCATAGTATTAATAATAATAATAATAATAATAATAATAATAATAATAATAATATCTATGGACGCTTCACACCACGTCAGTCTGGCCCCGTGCTAAGTACCTGAAGGACTTGTGTTACAGGTACCAGACAACGGAAATATATTTAATACTTTTATACTATACATATATTTAAGATTTTTATTATATCATACACATATTTAATACACATCCAGACCCGGGAACATTGAAAACTTTTTGTTCCGTCGGCGGGATTCGAACCCGCGATCTCCGGCTAGAGCTACCAACGCGCTCACCACTGAGCCACAGAGGTCGTCAAATTAATAGATACCAAATTGCTAACATAAATGAAGTAAACATTTTTCTAAATTACTCAACCGTAGGTAAATGCAATGGGTATTATATTATACTCACGTCAAAAACAATACGTTTGTCGTCAAAAACATTACGTACGTGTCTCTTATGGAAAAAAAAAATATCTTCAAAAAAGTTAATACTTTTTTTAGCTTTATGGTAAGGTGCAGAGTCCAGCATACATATGCAGGTCCCGTCTGGCTGCTATTCAGCCATCTAAAGAGAGACAGACTATTTTCCATTTGTTATATTAGTAGAGATAAATAGAAGCTTTTTTATACATGTAAAAATTGTAACACTTCACACGTCTTCTCTTATTTTATTTTAGCTAAAATAGGTCCGGCGGTGACAATTACAATACTTATATTATTTTTTTCTTCCTGTCCTCGCCGGAAATAGAAGTTTATTTGACTTCAAAATGGCGCTAAACATCAGAAAATAAGCAAGATTAAAATATTAACTTTCACAATAATTGTAAATAATTAGAAGCTATCCTATCTTTTTTGAAATAAGTCATAAGATTTAAATACTTTTCATTAAAGATTTGTGCGTGTAAAAGATATTTTAATGTTAACGAAAATAATGTTTAAAATTCGAACAATTTTATGCTAATACTGTGAGTGGTTTTCCGCAATTCGTATCCAAAATATAGTCATTTATCATTTATGTTCTGAGACGTTAACAAATTACAAAATTATTCTTTTTGTATAATTTTGCTCATAAAAAAATCATAAAATAATATTCCGGTCTGCTTAAACGGTGATATTTGATAATGCCCACTTTTTAGTCGAAGTCTGAAGCCTCCAGGCTAGGTTATACGAGTATTTTATTACTTAGGTATGGAAAAAATTAAGATTGGAAGATAATTATCATTTCAATAGTAATTGTTATGTAAGTTTTGCCTGACGAACAATTTTTTTAAACATATATTATAATTTGTCGAAGCATCAAATTCTTCTAAAATGTCTAAAAAATTTGCTTTAAGTAGTATTTATTAAGTTCTATAGTTAAACACAACTTTTAACCTGAAACATCAGCATGTTCAAAAAGTGACCAATTGAGGCAAAATATTTTTTAATTTGATTTTATGAAAATAAGGGTCTTAATTTTTGTATTTTCTCAAGCAGACCAAGGCCACCTCAAACTTTTAAGTTGTTTTTAAAATTATTACATTTTTAATAGAAATATTGATTTTATTTGATGAAAAATATATTTTGATATACTTAATACATTTTAATTTTTCTGCTTGAGCCCGTCCTAAAAGAACAGCTGAGTATTGAGTAAAGATTCTTACACCTAAACTCAGGGCCGTCTCTAGCCCATGTGGCGCCCGTGTGCAAACATTACTCTAGCGCCCCTTAGCAAGCGCGCGGTCAAAATGAAATGGGTACATAGTACAAGTACAGTTTGTCGGGCCGCCTAAGGGTGAAGACTCTATATTAGTATGGGTATAAGATAAGGGGGCAAATGAGCAAACGAGTCACCTGATGGAAAGCAAGTACCGTCGCTCATGGACACTTGCAACATCAGAAGAGCTGCTGGTGCGTTGCCATCCTTTTAAGAGGGAATACGCTCTCTTCTTGAAGGTTTGCAGGTCGTATTGACAGTGCCGTAAATAGGGCGGTACCACCGGTACCCAGGCACAGGGCGTAGACTCTGGGGGGCGCAAGAATGGCCAGACCTACTAATAGTACCAACTATTATTTTTTCGGTTTGCTCCTGATAAGTTCCTGCTGCGCCCCTAGTGATCGATCCCAACAATACGTTATACTTACATGCCAGTAACATCAAAAGTCTAAATAAATTAGACAAAACATTTTAAAAAATTAATAATTTCCTAAATACTAGTAGGTATATTATATAATACTAAAATGATATTAAGTATTATAATATATAATACTTAATATCATTTTATTATTATTGTAATTGGTCTACTAACACCAAGTTTTATTTTATCACCCTGAATGAAACAAAATAGGCCTATACTAGCATTGCTCTGGGTACCTACTACCTATAATACATAATTTTAAAAAACTAGGGCGCAGTTATGAAGCTCGCACAGGGTGCAAAAAAGGTTATTTACGGCACTGCGTATTGGTCCGGAAATACTGTTGATGACAGTTCATTACAGAGTTTTACAGTACGTGGCAGAAAGTTATGCGAAAAATGCTCGATGGAAGAATACACTCATCAAGGTGATGAGGATAGTATATTTTTCGTGTGGAACAATGGCGAAAAGTTGCAGGAGGTATGATTCCGAACAATTTCTCAGAGCATTCCCCGTGATGCAACCGATAGAGGATGCAGAATGAAGATACATCTCGATTCTCGGCGTAATTTCTAGGGGTCCAGTCTGTTTGATACACTATAGAAATCAACAATTCCCTTCGTTGGATATGATCCAGAGGGAGATAGTTGGTATTTAAGCGCCCCTGCCCAGAGATGAGAACAGTATTGTCACAGGCCGAACCTGCGCCTTGTAGAGTTGTACGTGTTGGTCCCGTCTGAAATGCTGTCTCGCTCTGTTAAGAACACCAAGCTTTTTCGAGCCTAACTTGGCCTTACTCTCTAGATCACATCGGAACTGGAATTCGCTCGATATGTTTACGCCGAGTATTTCAATGCTGGGGGAGATTGTTAAGGTGCTCTCAAAACGAGTCTTGGCAGGGTTGAATTGGACTAAGTTACGTCTACCCCATTTAGGGACGTTCTCCAATGCATTCTCTACTTTAAGCACAAGTTAGTTTCGACTCTCAATGACATTTAGCCGAGAAATATGGGGGGAGCCGGCATATTATAGGGCATCACTATTATCCGCATAGCAATGAATGCCGCTGGTCAGCCCTGAGGGACACCAGCATCAACAGACTGAGTTTCAGAGCATTCTGTCTGTTTATACTTCTGTCTGCAAAGAAACTTGTGACCCATTTGCATAAATTCTCGGGGAGCCCATAATATGATGAAAGCTTTGATGGCAGCGCTTTGTGCCAAACCCGATCAAACAGCATGAACTATAATTATAAAGAAATCGCAGTCAGAAACCTAAGGCTTGGCACGACTTTGTCTAGATTTCATTACTGTTTAGAGATAAACAAGCAGCTCCATCGATACTTGGCTAGGTTTTTTTACATAATGCTTTTGGTGGGATAGTGGGAAGGTAGCGCGCCTTGCTTTGCTGTAATTCGAATTTCTACAAATATAAGAAGATCTCCAGATGCTACACAAAATGTATGCAAACTGAAGTTCTTTTCACGTTGGTCATAAAAGCGCGGTGGCCGGCCAGCGCGGGCGCGCGCCGAATGGGGCTCCGTTGCGAGCGGCGCTCGGCGCCCCTAGGGCCGCGGCGCCCGTGTGCAACGCACACCCTGCACATAAGGGAAAGACGCCCCTGCCTAAACTAGTTATCGCGGAAATGGAAAAACGAGATGAGTTAATTTTCACATTTGTTTACTCAGACACTTGGTATGAATACTATAATTCAATTAATGTCATGAACTTGTCTCGTTTACCTGTGACGATCCTTGTCACTTAAACCGAGACATGTTCATAAATCATAATATTAATAACGTATTATCTGATCAGTAGGCTCAATAACCTACTTCCATAAATAGCCTTCGAAAATCAGCAATTAATTAAATACATTAAGATGGGTACAATTTCTCGCAATTAACACTTTTGTAATGTACGTCCGCGAAAATTACTATATAAACACTACGTAAACCTATTTAAAACGACACGTTGGATTTTAAACTCTATTTTGTGATTATTAAAGTATATTTTGTGAGTTTATCGTGCATTAGGGCAATGTCAGTAACTCTAATGACGTCAATGGAGTTGCACAGTCAGCGCGCAGACGCATCATATTAGTATACAGGATGTCCACAACACGCTCTCATACAATACGCATTATACCTACGTACCGGTTATTATAATGGGTGTAAAATATCCATACTAATATTATAAACGCGAAAGTGTGTCAGTCTGTTTGTCTGTCTGTACTCTGTTACCTCTTCACGCCCAAACAACTGAACCGATTTTAGTGAAAGGATACTTTTTATTCCGAAAAATGTGCGGTTCCCGGGCGACAGATTAATTTTGGTGCAACGCACTTTTTCTTGCCTAACATGTAGAGAATTAGGAGTTGATATAAATAAATAGTTATACCAACTCCTAATATAAAAATAACGTCCTGTATAAAATATAAATAAATTCTTTGTTTATTTATTTCGTGTTTTAAACGTTATGATAGAGTGACGAATATCCCATGGATACCTGCAACGCTAGAAGAGCGAGAGAGACTTGGCAATAGATTTGGGTACATTTTTTTCATAGGGCATACGCAATACCTAAAAAGAAGCCTATTTTTCATTTTCTTCAATGACCATGCACTGTGTAAAAAATAAGATTTCTTGATTTAAAAAAAGAATGAAGACTGTCGTTTGAAATTTTCTCGACTGCAGTGCGTGTGGCACCTTGGCAGCTGTAGATATGCGGAAACACCAATTAATATTATATAGAATTAGCGGGCACATTAATAAAGTGCCGTTTGATCATAGCTCATAAAATATTTAACGAATGTGTGAATCTGGAGCTGTGGAGATAGGCTATATATCACGATCGCGCCGAAAACCGGCGGAAATATGTAATTAACTCCCGTCCTGTCCGAATCAAAAGAAATAATGGAGGAAATGTAGCAGTTAACATTTTTGCTTTGAGCGCCTGGCGGCCATCTTGTTGCGCTAGCTTTTGATCGCTTTTTCGCAGACAGATTTAAATACAAATTCTGTTATGGAATTCCTTGGTTTTTTTGGTGCTCCTTTGAAACTGTTAAGAATTTATGGAGTCTTCGATTTGATGGTGGTCTTTTTGAATTGTGGCTTGTGATAGAGTTTGCACAAGTGGCCAATGTGGTAGGTAATTCACAAACTTTTTCAAAAATCAAAATAAAATCGAAATATTTATTTCTAAATAGGTTAACAAAGTTCTACATGAGCGAGGCCTACCACCGATACGGGAACTAACCCGGCGAGAAGAACCGACGTATAAGAAACTCGCACGGGACCATCTTTTACTACTTTTTTGGCCGTGTTTTTTGGTTTCAAACCAATATTTAGATTAGAGAATTTAGATTATAACTAGCTGTCCCGGCAAACGTTTCTTTGCCATATAAGGTATTTCGCCCGTATTATTTTATTGAAGTGACTAATTAGGTATGTCACCATGGCAACGTCCATCGCTAATCGCTATCCCGTCGCACAAACAATGGTCACCGTCAGTCTCGAGTTGTAACAATTTACTATTTTATTAATTCAATATTATTAATTCAACAAATGCACTTATCAATATAAAAGGACGAGGAGGTTTCGGAGGAGTACGCGGCCTAACATTGTGATTTGTGACACGAGAATTTTATACAGTGTGTTAGTGTAAACACCGTTATCCTTGAAACCATCAAATGAGCCCGTCAAAATGAACAACTTTTTCTATGAGAACAATGCTGGGAACACAAAAAAATGCCGTCTTCATACCCATACGGATGCTGGGTGTTATGTATGGGTATGAAGACGGATTTTTTGAGTTCCCAGCATTGTTCTCATACAAAAAGTTGTTCATTTTGACGGGCTCATTTGCTGGTTTCAAGGATAACGGTGTTTGCACAAACATCTTGTATAATATAAGAGAATTACTAGGAACTAGGTAGTAAGTCAAATACTTAGTAAGCCTAAACTGTGTGCGAGTGTGAGAGACTTTAATATTTATTAGAAGAAACAAGTATGAAGTAGCCAAGTTTAAAAATAAACAACAACAATAATAATAGCTATTTGTGTCAACGACATAAAAATTGTTTATTAATATTAATATATAGTTTAACTTTGATATATTAATTATTTACTGGGATGAACACTGCACATAAGTTATAATCGCGATAAAGCTTTTGATGTCAGTATGGAAATGATTTCAAAAGTAAGGACGAGTCTCTACTCTTTAGAAATATTCATAACTTTTTTCATATCTACGAAACTTACACCACCCAACCAAAGTCATGCAAAACTTAATAACAATAAAATCAATATCTTGCTGTTGCATTTTTCCCAAAATAAGATCAGATTTTTCCGTCTATACTATGTCTTGAATTTTGTGTCTTGACCCTTTACGCGTCCTGCGAGTCTTGCTCATTGGCTCCAGTATAAAATGGATACTGGTACCTTCGCGTTCGATAATTTATCGGTAGTAGTTAAATATGTATTTTTTATTCATAGAAATTACATGGAAATAAAGTGGTGTCGCAAGAATGTAACCATTTGCGGTGCTGTCTTGCACACACAGGAGCCCTATGGATGTGGCATACGCCTTAAACATGGTCTATAATAACATCTATTCATCGAAGGAAATTGTGCGGTCCCTAAAGCTAATGAAGTATACAGGAGCGAGAATACCTAAAACCGATCTAAATACCCTGTATCTTGTCCACACACAAGAGGAGAAAGCAGCCCTCACTAATACAGGCTATGGATCGGGAACGGACTCTCGCGTCCTCACAATCCATGAAGCTCAGGGATTAACGAGTCCTTCGGTGATCATCATACAGACCAAGTCCCGAAAGCTGGCAATCCATGACAGCGTTCCTCATGCAGTTGTAGCTATATCCCGGCACACTAACACCTGTGTCTATTACACTGACACTGATGGAGACGCTGTGGCAAGCTTCATAAAAAGAGCCACGGAGGTGTCAACCGAACACATAAAAGATTATAATATAAAAATGACTATAAAAGACAGGAACGATAAAGTCCTAAGCCACATGGCGGGTAGATTCGACACAGAACGATATCTTTTTAACAACCTAGAAACTCCACCCAGCTTGAGTGACCCCTCTCCACCAAGCCAATGTCACAACATCTAAAGGCAAAGGGTGGAGCAGCATAAAATCTAAGGAAATCGGAAAATGTCGGATCTACTGGCCGCCACACCGACTGGGACCTCACCGTTCAAAACATTAATATTATTATTATGCAATTTATAAAACAATAAATGTATATATTTATTTATTATATGTATAACATATTATACTCTATTCTATTAAATATATATACAGGATGTAACAAAAATAAGTGATAATACTTTAGGGTGTGTACGTGTTCCTTGTAGAGAGTTCACTGTGAAAGTAGCAGCGCTGAAAGACCAAAAATTTTTTTCACTTTTGTATGGGGAAACTCGTGACGCTCGGGCCCTTGCCCATACAAAAGTGAAAAAATATTTTCGTCTTTCAGAGCTGCTACTTTCACAGTGAACTCTCTACAAGGAACACATACACACCCTAAAGTATTATCACTTATTTTTGTTACACCCTGTATACACAAAAAAAAAAAAGTGTCCATGACGTGATGGACCACAATTAATTAAAATTCATAATATTATTTCAATTATCCTTAGTGCGAAAAATCTAAATAATAAAATAACAAAAAAAGGATATGGACGAACAGTCTATAGACGGCCCCAATTTTATAATAAAAAAAATAAAAAAAAAACCATTTGCGGTGCTGCCATAATCATAATATATTAAGCACGACTGCCATAGAAAGGCTTTATTTCTAGAAGGTAAATAAAGTGACAGAAGGATAAAAGAAATATTTTGTCACTGTCTCTAAAGTCTTAGTACTTTTTATTTATTTGCATTTCTTCTGTGAAAAGCACGATATGTCTCCTAATTTGCATCCCTGCGCTTTAACCTATCCTTACGCTAATAACATAGCTTAATAATTCGATGATGTATGGTTTTGTATGTGAGCGTGTATGAGAGTTGTGTATGTCTGTATGTATGTATGGTATATGTGTATGTGTGGCCACAGCCCACACGCACGCTTCCTCCACTTTGTGTAGCCGCCATTATAATTCTAATCGTTTATCGGCTCATATTAATTGATCGTTGCTGGTGACACGTTTATACTTCGATGATTTTGTCTTTTGCTTTTGGGATTTCGTTTGATTGTTGTCGTGGTGATGTGCTATTGCGTCAGGCAAAATATACATTTTTATATGAAAATGCATTAAATAATAAAGTAGTTTTTTTTAATGAAATGAGTGGGCTAACGAGCAAACTGGTCACCTGATGGAAAGCAACTTCCGTCGCCCATGGACACTCGTATCAGAAGAGCTGCAGGTGCGTTGCCGGCCTTTTACGAGGGAATAGGGTAATAGGGGAGGGTAGGGAAGGGAAGGGAAGGAAATAGGGTAAGGGATTGGGCCTCCGGTAAACTCACTCACTCGGCGAAACACAGCGCAAGCGCTGTTTCACGCCGGTTTTCTGTGAGAACGTGGTATTTCTCCGGTCGAGCCGGCCCATTTGTGCCGAAGCATGGCTCTCCCACGTTAACACGCTGTGTTTCGCCGGGTGAGTGAGTTTACCGGAGGCCCAATCCCCTACCCTATTCCCTTCCCCACCCTCCCCTTCCCTTCCCTACCCTCCCATATTACCCTATTCCCTCTTAAAAGGGCGGCAACGCACCTGCAGCTCTATTGTTGCGAGTGTCCATGGGCGACGGAAGTTACTTTCCATCAGGTGACCCGTTTGCTCGTTTGCCCCCTAATTAATAAAAAAAAAACATCTCAAATATATACAAAATGTATAATTTTGTCTGTCTGTCCGTCCACAATAATTATCGTGTCGTATTCGCATACTTTGTTTGAGCGAGCGATGACAACGATGTTTTGTTTCAGGGTTGTCACTTGTCACTTGTTGTTGTAATTATTTATTTTGATGTGACACATCTTGTTGATTGTTATATTCGCTACATGAATGTCAAATTAGTATTTGTTAAACCAACTAATATAGTCTGGGTTTCCCTAGAACATTTTTTCTATTACTATTTAATTTTACTATCAAGCGAATTTTTTGTGAGGACCATCAAATCAAAGTATGAAATCCTTTCTATCTCTATTCTCTGTTAGCTACCACATTCGAGATTTTTCGCAGATAAAATTGTTGTTCGTCTTATCAAAATGAAGCTACTCACAAAAAATTAGCTTGATAGTAATTAGTACCTAATAAAAAAAAATGATCGGGAATCGGACCAATAAAATCCACGTCACATTTTAGTTGATAGCTAACACTAAATTAATGTCCAGTTTCTAAGTTCTAACGTTTTTTTAAGAGTGGGCTGTCAGAAATCCTCCACGCCATTCATACATTCCAGAATCGTGCCCCTGGGCATTATGCTTTGCGCTGCAGCTAATAGTGAACAATATCGCGTGACAATGGTTCCCGCATAACTAGCACGAAAGTAAAGGTCGCAAGTCCCAAAAATGTTTTTGATGATTGCTTAAAAATTAAATACAATACTAATATTAAAGTCTGTGCAGTGTGACAAAGTCGTGCAAGTTATTGATATAAGGGGGCAAACGAGCAAACGGGTCACCTGATGGAAAGCAACTTCCGTCGCCCATGGACACTCGCAGCATCAGAAGAGCTGCAGGTGCGTTGCCGGCCTTTTAATAAGGTAATAGGGGAGGGAAGGGAAGGGAATAGGGGAGGGTATGGAAGGGAATAGGGTAGGGGATTGAGCCTCCGGTAAACTCACTCACTCGGCGAAACACAGCGCAAGCGCTGTTTCACGCCGGTTTTCTGTGAGGACGTGGTATTTCTCCGGTCGAGCCGGCCCATTCGTGCCGAAGCATGGCTCTCCCACGTACGTAAGGTACTTATAAACTTTAAATATATTATGTAATCAACTATTTAATGCAGTAGCTATAGGAAGCCTTACCCTATAACAATTAATAAACATTTATAGCTACAATTTATAACTTTTTCGTTCATTTAAAAACCAGTTCATTGAGTCAGTGGCGTATTCAGCTAACATGGGGCCCGTAGAATATTCGAGCGCGTAGCTACTAGCTACCCTCTTGCTACAAGCCAGATCGAGAGATAAGTGCAAAAAGTGGAAGACAAAAGAAAAAAGTTTTCAAAGAAAATTTCAGCCACAGTAATACTTAGCCTAATTGCCATTTCAGCTGAAATTCATTCTATATTTATAGGGTGTCACAAAATTAAGTATTATTACAGTTTGAGGGTGTGTATGTGTCCCGTGTATAGAGTTCACTGTAAAAGTAGCAGCGCTGAAAGATAATTTTTTTCACTTTTGTATGGGGAAACTCGTGTCGCTGGGGGGCTTGCCCATACAAATCACAAAATAAAATTAATCTTTCAGCGCTGCTACTTTCACAGTGAACTCTCTACAAGGAACACGTGCACACCCTAAAGTATTCTCACTTAGTTTGTTACAACCTGTAGAGAACTTTATAAGATTACTATGAAACACTTAAAGCCGCCACCTGCTGAAGACAGACACCGTTGTTTTGAATATAAATGACCAATATTTTGACACATATACGTGGGAGAGCCATGCTTTGGCATGAATGGGCTGGCTCGACCGGAGAAATACCACGTTCTCACAGAAAACCGGCGTGAAACAGCGCTTGCGCTGTGTTTCGCCGAGTGAATGAGTTTACCGGACGCCCAATTCCCTACCCTGTTACTCTTAAAAGGCCAGCAACGCACTTGCAGCTATTCTGATGCTGCGAGTGTTAAGTTGCTTTCCATCATGTGACACGTTTGCTTGTTTGCCTCCTTATTTCATAAAAAAGAACATTTAATCAAAACAACGAGGTACAGAATTTCATACTAATTTTAACACTTGATATAGAGATTTGAGCCTCGATTTGCCCCAAACTGCTTGGCCCGTAACACGCGCTACAATTGCTATATCCGACCCTGAATAGGTCCCAGTTAAATCGGTCGACGACTTCTTTCACGCGACTCTACAGCTTTTTATGTAAATATTACCAAAACAATAAAATTATAAGCCGGTTTTGGACAATAAAATACCACCGTAGAGGAATTTTGTTACTGTTCGAGTATTCGGTGTTGTCGTTAGCTAATTTTATGGCATTTCTTGTCATGGGGTTCTTGAAAATTTATTATTGTACAAAGTATTGAAATAACACTCTTTGGCATTAGGTACTTCAGCATGAATTGTTCATAGCGGCTGCTTTATTTAAATATGTACTAGTAGGATTGGAGTTGTGCCAAAAATCAAAATATAAAATTAAAAACTATTCAAAGTAGTATCTATATACCATGGTCAGCAAAATCAATTCAGCAGCTTAAAGGTGAAGTGGTAACAAACGTACAGACGACACAAACATATAGACATAGTTTCGCATTAACAATATTAATAGTAACTTGAAAAACTTTGTAAGAAAAACTCTTACTTGCCAGCCCTATTCGGCAATAAAAATCAATCAGTACCTCGAGGGTAGATAGGGCACGCACGAGGGGAGTGGAGACATCGATCATCTACTGACGAATTGCCGGATTATGAGGGGAGGTAGATATTTTAAAAGGCGAGACAAATGGGTATTAAGGTTGATGAAAACGGCTTAATTCTTATAGTGTAACAAAAGAAAAATTATTGGCAACCCAGATACTACCCCGTGATCAACTAATTGTGTGCAAAACGTCATCAAAATCAGTTAGCTGCATACGTAATAGCTAGGGTTGTCACTTGTCACACAAACTTATATTTCGGCGTCCTAAAAATGACATGAACATAAAATGTGTAACGCGAGATATGCTAATGAACGGTATTAATAAAACGAATGAGCCGATTAAATAAGCTATTTGGAAGTGCTATTAGTGGGACGGTTCTCACGCGGTATAATCGATGCTACTGCTACCACTATTATGTTGCTATTATATTTCATAGGAAAATACTTTGTGTGTTGATGCGTATGTTTATAGTATACTAGGTGTATAGTCTGCGCAATCCACGAAGACGCGCCCCACTTACTCCTCCTAATCGTTTATAATATATGTGTGATAATGTGTGCAAGCTTTCGCCAATGTTTGAGTGTTATCGGTACACACTAATTACCTATGAGTGCACGCGCACACTGCAATAAATATACCAATTAAGAAAAAGCGTCGCGGTCAAAGGGAAAAATGCTCACCCAATAAGTGGTGGGGCGCGTCTTCACGGATTGCACGGACTATATTATACAATACATGCTTATGTCATAAACTAGACAATGCGCGCGGCTTCACCCGCAAAAATAGTTTTGCGGGAATCGTACATTTCCCCGTAAGAAAATAGCCTATGTCTTTCCCAGTTCTCTACTCTATATTTTTGCCTATTTTTGCCAAATAACGTAAAAATCGCTCTTGTAGTTTGTGAGATTAGCGTGTTTAAATAATTTTCCCCGTTTCTTCCACAATTTCCTCTGATTCTTCGTCGCTATTGGTTGTAGTGTGATGTTTTATAACCTCAAGCATTCCTCGACAAGTGCAATATCCAACACAAAAATATTGTATTTGGTGAGATCAGTGCGTTCAAACAAACAAAAAAACAAAGTAATAAACTCTTTAGCTTTATAATCTTATATATAAAAATGGATTTTCAAATGTGTTAGTCGCGCTAAAACTCGAAAACGGCTGAACGGATTGGGCTGATTTTAGTCTTAAAATATTCGTAGAAGTCCAGGGAAGGTTTTAAAGTGATACGAAGTTCACCAGGACAGCTAGTATAAATATAGATGTGCAAGTAATATATTTGTTACAGCTTACCTACATCTTCAAGTATAAAACCACTGTTTTGACTTTAGATTTTGATGAATATGGAGATTAGAGATTGTTTGAATATCGAACCAGGACATACCTACGATAGTTTTCACCGTGCCATAATGCACGGTTGCCGTACGATAGACGAATTTCTGCCTCAATGCGATTTCGCTATAACCTAAGAGATGCCACGATACACAAGGTGCAAGTGCGCCCTAATTAAACAAAAGCCAGAATTTAAAAAAATCCGGATTTTTCAAATAATCCGGATTTTAGAACACAATATCGAATTTTACAAACTCTAGCGCAAAAGTATAGTTTGTAAGGTATCTAGATTTTTTTCATGAACAGCGTCATGTTTTAAAAGAACTACTTAATCTAAATGAACATCTTTTTTATCTATGACTTTTGTTTTTCATTCTGATGTGTGCCGTGGAAATAACATCTCATTAGCATAAATATATTATTTTATCATCCGATCTCCTTCTTGGAATATACATGTATGATATTTTATGTCTTTTTTATTTCCCTATCGGCTATTAACAAATTATAACAATTAATTAAACTATAAACTGACTGTTATAAAATGATAATATTTTGTGCTTTACATACTAATGAGAATTTAACCGGGATTAATGGACTGTTTGCGCAGTAGTACAAGTGAAATTGGTTTAAATCGATGAAATAAATTAAAGAATACGTTATCCGTGTATGTACCTAGGTTAAATTAAAATGATTTATTTTGTTTTTAGATGTCAGTTTAATGAAAATGTGCGGATCACAAGTAGTTTGTAAAATGTAGCCTATTTGTTAATCTTTGATGTTTTTTAACCTAGGTTAGATTATCAATTATCACGCAGGTAACAGGTTACATTTTACCATGAAAATATTAAGTATATCTATATTTTTTCATGAATAGTTAACAAAACATTACAGTTAACAGTGTCTCAAAGTTCTAATTAACAAGTTTATTTTCACTGCTCTATATTAAGTTATACACCGTTTACGATACCATTAAGTGTTACCACACAAAAATATGTAGAATTGCATCCTCATCTCATCGACCGAGCACCAATTATGCGCTTGTTGCAGGCAACATCAAAGGGGATCAAAGCGGCCATTACGAGATATCGTAAAATGCGCTTCCGCTGAACACATGAGCGCGAGCGACGAGATGCAGACAGTGTCGTACGTGCAGGACGACGCACGGTACGCGCAGGACGCGTCCGACCCGCAGGAGAGCGCGTCCTACACGCACGACTCTCAGGACAGGACCGCGCAGGACGCGTCCTTCCACGACGACACGTCCTACCAGGACAATGCGTCCTACCACGACAACGCGTCCTACACGCAAGACGCGCAGGATGAGGAAGAGCGAGAGATAGACGTCGTGAAAGATATAGAAGACTTCGAGTCATGGCACCCCCACGTGTACGGCAAACCGCCGAAGAAACCCACGCCGCACACCATCGAGTATATCCTAGGGTTGGACAAAGTGAGTAAAGTGATCAGTGATGAGAAGTTGAGTGCTCACGACAGACTGCAGGCGCAGCTGCGCGCCAGGACTAGTGACAAAGTGCGTGAGGAACCCCTGAATCTTTCCGTGCCAAAGCCGAAAGATTCGCCGCTGTGGAGCGATGATGACAAGTATAAAGGTAAGAGGCGTTTGGCAAGCAATTTGGCTAGCACGAGGATGATCTAGAAAACCTTGCTGGCCAAGTTGCTTGTCTTGAGGATAAATTTAGCTTTAGAGTCTGAAAGCGTAGATCTATTAATAAAATCCCTATGAGGTAATGAAGTATTTAATAGTATTTTGCATTTATTCGCATATCAAATTATTAAGAATATTCAGAATTTACAGCTCATAATGATAATGATGATGTTCAATTCTATATTTACTAATGACTTCTACTAGGAACTCTTATCACGGCTGGGGGCAAAACGTGTTCACAAAAACACACACTAAAATCCCACACACATTGACAAATAAACAATTTACATCCTAATTAACGATGGCTCGTTTTAAATTATATCCTATGATGAATAATTTAGAGTTAATTTTCGTTTGATCGCGTTTGACACCCCTAGGGATGTAACCCGGCTTAATTGTAGATCACTGTCGGCGAGCGATATTGCGCGCGTGTCGGGTGCTCTTAATTCGGGAGGGTAATACGTCAAACGCTCTTTGTTTTGAGTGGGCAATTAATTTGATCGCTAGTGATGGTCTATTATTGTCATCGGCTTAAATGGGACTAATAAAACGGTACTCAATAAGATTGTTTTAAAGGTTTTCGTTATCGATTTCCTCTTTTTTAAGGATTCCGTATTTAAATTTGATGTTTTGCTGGCAGTAAGGGTTGAATTTTTTTAGGGGTGACACTTCATAGAAAAAATTTATTACAGTTATCGATTTATTGTAATATTTACAAATTATGGATAACAAATGTATTGTTTAATAAATTAACTATAATAGTCCTCGCTTACTCATATCAAAATATTTAACATATCACTCTCAATTAACTTATCGCAAACTTAGAATAACTATTGCTTTATGATCAATACAAGATCCTTGTCTAAATCAGTTGACCACATACGATACAGCTCAAGAACCGACCTTGTATACTTGAGTTAAAGTTTATAATACTTTGAATATTTAAGATCAGAAATAGACCTAATCTCGAGTCGCTCTTGCATTATTGTTGCGTTTTAATAGAGCCGAGTACACGACAAACTTATTATAATAACTAACATCCGATTGCCATTCGATTATCGACCTTATCGTTCAACATTAAGGTCGGTATCGGTTAAATTCGTTGCATTTATGCGTTTGTAAGGCGTAATTCGAACGAAGCAATAAGCTAGCGGGCGTGCAGCTGCGTCGCTAGGGTTGCCAATTTATATTTAGATAATATGTAATTAATTCGGATTATTTGTGAGCGGTTATGTGGGCTTAATGCGTCAATCGGACGGATATATTTGCGATCGCTGTAGGGATGAGGTTATAGCCATTAAAATTAGACTTGAGATGACTATTAACAACCCAGTTGATTTAGGGTGAGCGTTTATAAACAAGTTATTGAAATTTCAATATCCGGATTTATTCTTGGATTCAAAATATTGAGAAAATATGTAAATGAAAATTTTAAAAGTTGATAATATCTGGGTGCGCGGCAGTGCTCCAGCCAAGCTTTTTAGCAAAGGCACGGCCGTAGCATACTTTTCTCGAAGCGGTTCGCGGCTTTTTCACCCCCCTTTATCTTCGATGTTAACAAAGCTAGGGATTGAGAATTTTGGTGACTAGGAGCAAGTATTAAAACTAGCTTAACCTCCAAATTACATAACATTTTGATAAATAGTTTAATAGTAACGGATAATCAAAGTTACTTCATTTTGTCACTCACTGACTGGCAGATCATCAAAATTCTAAGGTACTTCTAACAGACTTAGAACCTTGAAATTTGGCAACAAGGTAGTTCGTTATCCACAATGAAAGGAAAAATTATGAAACTGGCCAAGTGCGAGTCGGACTGGCGTACGTAGGGTTCCGTACCGTAAACTTGTATGGGAGCCCCCCTTAAATCACAAGTTTATGTACTTTTTATTACTTATTATTAAAGTTGAAATACAATTAAGTATTTTCTAAAATTTTCAAAAACCTTACTTTTACCATTATGGATATAGAGCAAAAAAGGGCAAAAAAACGTGTTTGTTGTATGAGACCCCCGATTAATCATTTATTTTATTTTAGTTGGACTGTTAGCTTTTATAGCGACAACAAAAGTACATAATTTGTAAAAAATTAAAATATCTATTCTATATATCTATTGCGGTTCTCGAGATCTAGCCTCGTGACACACGGACGGACGACAGACAGACAGCGAAGTCTAGACTCATTAGGAATATGCTCCCGTTTTCATCCTTTGGGCAAGGAAACCTAAAAACTGAAAAGTATAATATAACTTAGTAAATAAAAGAAAAGATTTTTATGTTTGTGGCTTTGCAAGAACATTAAAAATGAGTTTCGACTTCATAATAATTATTTTACCTACAAAAGGAAAAATAGTGTTGTAACAAAGTTAACAATGAAACTATGATAATTAAATTCGATTAAAATATAAATGAAATCAGAACTGCGAATTACGATGTACACTCCATACTCGCTCGATATATGGTGTAGCACTTCCTTTATATCGCGGTATCGCTTGTTTGCGGAGTATAATTATTATGGTTAAAAAAATCCGGGATAGGTCGTAATACTCAATCGAAAGTAACATCGGTGCACGAATAACCTCCTGAAAGTTCAAAAGTTGTTGGGCTATCGTCATAGAATTTGTACTTTGTAGAAGTACCTACCTGTTATTATCAATTAATTTTACGACCTAGAATATATACCTACCTAGAGATAGAGAATGGGTACTAAGCTAAGTACAGAAAAGTTTTAACGTGACCTGAAGACTGAAAAGAAAATAAACCTTAAAAAAGAAATGAAATCCCACCAAAACATTAAATGTAAAAAGTTGCCAAGCAAAATATTGCAAAGCAATGCAATATATCTATTGTAAAAAGTTTTCAGATCACATTCAAGCCAAGCCTTCAACTTATTTTGTAATTTAAATCAACATTCAGTGAATTTATCAATAGTTTTCTTTATTTTATAATTATTATAGTGGCTTGTCAATGAGCACTAGAGAAATAATCAGCGACTGATTGGATTTATTGGGTACCATCGTCCACATGCGTCGTTACATACTAAAAAATACTTTACGCTTTCCGTTTGTGTAAGTATGAACTACCCCAAATATGAAGTTTTATATTTGTTTTTCTTGTGCTCATTGCCGAGCCACTATAATAATTATAAAATAAAGAAAACTATTGATAAATTCACTGAATGTTGATTTAAATTACAAAATAAGTTGAAGGCTTGGCTTGAATGTGATCTGAAAACTTTTTACAATAAATATTATATTGCATGGCTATGCAATATTTTGCTTGGCAACTTTTTACATTTAATGTTTTGGTGGGATTATTCTTACTGATTTTTTAAATGAAAATAGCCGATAAGAATAAAATGATTATGTTAATTTCTCATTAAAACGATATCATAAATTAAATTACGAGTATTATCTTAAATTAAGCACTAATCACACATAATAATATCTGTTATCACTGCAATTTGCCGTACCACAGTTTTTTAATCTTGTTAATCCAAGCTATTTCAAAGATAAACCAAAAACACAAAATTTTGCAATAACCTTTTTAATAGTTATTGTTAATTTTTGCTGGTAAAACCTCAAATTAAAATGTTTTAAAATTAATTTATTATTTTGGACACGACAACATTTTGACTGATTCATAGGACGTTTCTCGGGATTTAAGTGAAAACTTTTTCAATTTTTTAATATCATTCCGCCTCATAGAACGCACGGGTGACGCAGAGGGCTGGAGCGTATTTCTCCTGGCTTTACAGCGGGACAATGTCGCCAGCATTCTAGGCACTGTCCCTAAGGGCAGCTGCCTGGATCAGAATCTATTTTATATTTAAACTGTTTACTTTTTATTGTACTAGTTTTTAGTGTAGTTTAACTTTAGTGTTTATTGTATTAGTTTATTTTATATAAAGCATTTGTTTTCGTATGTTTTGAATAAGTGAAAACTTGTTATTGGCTTTTTAAATTTCTAATTTATTATCTTAATACAGCTGCAAGGTAATAAAATTCTCAAATTTGTTTGTGGCAGCCCTAGCGCCGATTGGTCGTCAACCATCGGCGCGTTAATTATCATCCCAGTTTAGTTAAACCCCGCTCTGTCTCTGTCACACCCGACGACATCCAACGACATCCGACGCGACGTGTTCCGACGTTAATAAGACCACGATACTGTTGTGATTACCCGACGTGTCGTATTTAAGCAAAGACCTAAGCAATATCAATTTGACAGTAAAATTTGACTTATCTTCTTGACAATCATGACTTCTGAGATTATTATTGTAATACATCCGACGTGTCTTGCCCCTCGGGTCCCGACGTAGCTGAGAGCGTAGTAACGTAACGCAAAAGACGTAATGAAATCAACATTTATACAGGTACCCCTATTAGAAATTACAATAGTTACACTAATAGGCAAAAGTCGAAGGAGAGGGCGATTCTAGCACTTATGACATACAGTAAATAATAATCCGACCGAAATCCAACATTTTGCACACGTCATAACTCATATCACAAACGTTGCGCGTTGTCAAAGGTCGAACAAAACTTTTTGTTTAGTGTGTGTTGTATAATGTGTTGTGTGCTACCTCTAGCGTGAATACATTGCGATAATATTATCCTATTACTTCTCACTTGACGAATTCTGACCTACGTAAATTGTTAGAAATGAAACGAATATCCATCGAAATTCGAAAATCCGATATATGGATTTTCCAGATAAATTATATCCTGAATCCGGATACTAAGGGCCTGTTTCCTGGTAAGTGCCGAATATGCAATTCACCACTTAACTTGACAGTTGAAGTATGGAGAATCTGTCAAAAATGTTGTGAATAGCCTATCTGGCACTTTATCAGGAAGTGGTGAAACAGACCACATATTATGTGTAGGTATTACCTAATTACTATCTAGATGACGCCTGCATCTTCGTTGCTTCAATATTCGTTTATCGCATCGGAACCGTACATTTTTCCGCGATAAAAAGTATCCCATGTCCTTCCAAGGGCCTCAAACTATCTCCATAATATATTTCATCAAAATCGCTTAGCGGTTTAAGCATGAAGAGGCAACAGACATACAGACAGACACACTTTCGCATTTATAATTATTACTAGCTATTTGACCGAGATTTGCTCGGTATTCGATAAAACACGCATAAAATGACATTTTCTAAAAATGATTCCTAGCTTGATCGATTTATCGCCCCCGAAACCCCCTTTATAATAAATTTCATGAAAATCGTTGGAGCAGATTCCGAGATTCCAATTATATATTTATATACATACAAGAATTGCTCGTTTAAAGATATAAGATTTGTATGGATGTAGTAAGCCACACAAAAGTTTCAAGCGACTTGTCCCAGTGTTTTCTGACTAAAATAAGAAGACACTTCCCACCCGACATGTCGTGACTCGTGGAATACGGCTAAATGTGGACTAATTACCCTGACAAGAGTCAAGAACTCAAGCTGACAAGTGTTAATACGATAATTAATTAGCAGAACTTGAGTGTTGATCGGTACGTACGAAAATAGTGGATGGTGGAGTAAAGGGCTGATTAATGCCCGTTTTCACCAACTGCCTCCTAACACTAAGTTATTTTTTAGGATGTTTTCACCAACCTCTATACCTACGTGTCACCAAAAGCTTATATCTTCAATAAGTTCTTAAATTCTTTCATCAACACGTCTTATAATCACAATTGACTGTGTTGATGAAATTATTAATAATAATTAAATAAAAGACAGGTAGGTACTGTACTTTACAGTAGAAGGCGGTTGGCCGTTGGTGACAACGAACTTCTCTGAATATTAAAACCACGTTGCATATGATCGTAGAAACGTTTCTTTCTCGGTCTTTTCAATAAACTGTGGTTTAACAAGGTATCAAAAGTGATGGGTAGTATAATTGTTAGCCTTTTATTTAAATAAAAACTAGATGACGTACGCAAATCTGTCGCGTTTCGTTAAAATTCATTTATCGGAAAGCTCACATTTTAACCGATTTCCAAAAAGGAGGAGGTCTGAAGGAAGGTCTGAAGGAGAAAACTATCCTGTTACCCTTTCAGGGACTTAAGAATAAAATTTCAACAAAATCGGTTCACCGCTTTAAGCGTGAAGAGGTAACAAAAAGACGGACACACTTTCGCATTTATAATATGTATAAGTGTGGAGTAAGCACTTAGCTTAGCATTCGAGTCTATATTTAAATGACAGACCTTAATCCACATCGCAGTCGGCATGACAAATGTTATATTAATGTTAGCTCCTCAGTTTAATACAGGATGTAGCTGCAGGATAACTCAGGGACAAATCTGGACTTTTGTTTTCATATGCATTCTTTGTAAGTTTAAGATTAGTTATGATTTGTGAATTGTGACTCATTTAAACTAATATTATTCTCCACACTTCTTTAATACTAATTGTATAAATGCGAAAGACTTTGTCTATGAAACGTCTGAACGTTATATACGTGGGAGAGCCATGCTTCGACACGAATGGGCCGGCTCGACCGGAGAAATACCACGTTCTCACAGAAAACCGGCGTGAAACAGCGCTTGCGCTGTGTTTCGCCGCGTGAGTGAGTTTACCGGAGGCCCAATCCCCTACCCTATTCCCTTCCCTACCCTCCCCTATTTCCTTCCCATCCCTCCCCTATCCTCCCTTATTACCCAATCCAATTTTAAAAGGGCGGCAACGCACCTGCAGCTCTTCTGATGCTGCGAGTGTCCATGGGCGACGGAAGTTGCTTTCCATCAGGTGACCCGTTAACTCGTTTGCCCCCTTATTTCATAAAAAAAAATATATATCCTTTCCAGATCGATAAACGAATTTTGGCGCAAAGGAGTTGCGGGCGTCAACTAGTTTGTGCTAAAGTTACATAATCTGCCGACCGTAGTCCATCAAAACAAACAACGGAAGAATAAATTCGTCAGACGTTCGACAACGCGACGTGGCCCACCTGGGCTAGCGGATGTGCTGTCCCGCTCTGTTGCTACTGCGGTCGCTGAGACAACATGCGGTTACAGTAGGTGAAGACAGATGGTGACGTTAAGGGGGTAATAAAGTTAATTTTGTTGAAAAGTCGCACACAGAAAACGCAAAGGATCATGAAAACTGAAGTCTTGAAAGACCGTGGGCCGACGGAGTTACAAGTGGTCCAGTGGTCTAGTGGCTTATGACAGAGCTCTCGGCTCGGATGACGTGTTTAAAAAAAAATCAGTCAAGTGCGAGTCGGACTCGCGCACGAAGAACCAATATAGAGCAAAATTGTGTTTTTTGTATGTGATAAATTAAATATTAATTTTATTTTGTTTTTAGTATTTGTTGTTGTATAGCGGCAACAATTATACACAATCTGGCTATAGCAATTCTTGAGATACCTGGAGACAGACTTAGTAATGGAGTCCCGTTTTTACCCTTTAAGTACGGAAGTCGGAACCCTAAAAAAGAATTAATGTGGGCCAAAAGTTTATTTACTCACTAGATAACGCCGCCCCCATCTTCGTTGTGCATAAATTCGTTTATACTTTATCACGAGGGAATCATATATTTTTTTAGGATTAAAGTATCATATCTTAATATGATACTTTAAGCTACTTTACTTATCCTTGCCCTGGACTCCAAGTATCTCCATACCAAATTTCAGCAAAATTGGTTTGCAGCGGTTTGGGCGTGAAGACGTAACAAGGCCCCTTAGACAAGTATCTTTCGTTAAAAACGATGACGGAATTCGTTATCAAAAGACAAAATGTATGCGGTTTGACATTTGAAGTCATCGCTAAATGACATTTCACATACGAAGACTAATGTCAAATCCCATACATTTTGACAACGAATTTAGTCATCATTTTTAACGAAAGGAGCTTGGCTACGGCCTCAGACAGCAGACAAACAGACACACTTTTACATTTATAATATTAGTATGGAGTTATGGACTTCACCTAACTTTTAAAAAAATCACCGGCATATTTTGGAACTTGGATTTCTGCTGACGTTATCGAATATAGTTTATGTTAGCTTTCAACTCATCAGTACATCACAGTAACGACGCGGTTAGTGTAATTAACTGCGATTTAACTGCCCAGTTAATCACTATTGTGGTATTTTGGTAGAGGCATTAGGTACCTAAGGTAATAGAAAACATATGTGCGCAATTACTATTCTAGTAAGTATTATAAAAGCTCAGAATTAGTTAATGTGGAGCTTTGCTGCTTTTTCACGAAAACTTTGCGTGGCATAACTTGCTTTCATAGTGTAGTATTTTAGTTTACTCAAATCAAATCAAAATCAAATCAAAAATATTTTTATTCGGAGTAATTGTTTTACAAAAACTTTACCGAACGTCGATAGCGATACTAAGGTGCCTACCACCGGTTCGGGACAATGATATTCTATGTTACTAACGTAACTAGATTGGAAGTTTACGGTAGCAACGCGTTGCCACTTCGAAGATGCCTGCAGGCATATCTCACATACATAATGACATAACGAATATATGACTTGACATTGTCTTTTGAACAAAAAAGTGGTTACGCATTTCTGAGAATCTTTTGTAAGACATTGCTACTCTAGTATTTTAGAAACTCATTGGTTCGGGAACTAACCCAGCGAGAAGAACCGGCGGCGTAAGAAACTCGCACGGGGCAATCTTTTACTAAAAAGATGGAAAATTACAATTTATAAAACATATACAGTACAACACGGTCATATTAACCTGACGCACTACTGGAATGTACATGCAAGCTTCGTAATGACGTCATCACTTATAAGTTAATACGCAGGCTTCTTTTGTATTGAAAAAGCATAGCGTGACTATTGTGAAATTGGTAGAGCCGCGGACAAAATGTAGTATTTATAACCTAGGTTTTACTTTTATTACTTACGAGTACTAGACGTTCCAATAAATCCTTTCAAATAATTTCCCCCGTTTTTTCCACATTTTCCTCTATTTCTTCGCTCCTATTAGTGTTAACGTGATAAAATATAGTTTACAGCGTTTCTCGATAAATAGGCTATCTATAACTGAAAGATTTTTTCAAATCGGACCAGTAGTTCCTGAGATTAGTGCGTTCAAACAAACAAACAACCTCTTCCGCTTTATAATATTAAGTAAATATATATCAATTACCTAGGTACCATTAGAACTTGGCTTCACCCCGTGAAATAATAATTCTGGCATACAAACTTTGATCCCCAATTGAACTCATATTTGGTCGTGGTAGAGTTTTCAAAGTAAGAAGTACTTATGCAGATAACTTGGCTTTCCATTGGTTAAAGGAAAAATAATCAGTGTAGATCCAGAGACTTCAATCAACAACGTCAAAATCAACAAAAACGTTAGCTATGTCCACACTGTGCAGTTTCATCTTCAATTTTCGTCATCAACATTGGCGCATTCAATAATTGAATGCGTCAAGGAACGCAACGCCAAAATTGTCATTTTTGAAGTTTTGGATACGGTCAGAGGACATGCTCGCTGTTGACTGCGCTATAACGAATGCCCTTGACGAACAGAAAAAGGCACAGTGTGGACAAAGCTATTGTAGATCCAGAAACTTCAATCAACAACGTCAAAATCAACAAAAACATTCAGACAATAATCATAATACGTCGTCCCATTCGCTTCGGCACGAATGGGACGACTCGACCGGAGAAATACTGCGGGCTCACAAAAAACAGCGCTTGCGTTGTTTCACGCCGAGTGAGTGAGTTTACCGGAGGCCCAATCACCTACCCTATTCTATTCCCTACCCTCACCTATTCCCTTCCTACCCTCCTCTACCATATTACCCTATTCCCTCTTAAAAGGCCGGCAACGCACCTGCAGCTCTTCTGATGTTGCGAGTGTCCATGGGCGACGGAAGTTGCTTTCCATCAAGTGACCCCAAGGCTCATTTGCCCCCTTATTTCATAAAAAAAAAATGAAAGTAGAAACTTACAAAGTTTACCTCTATTAGTATTTAATTGTATCTCGGTACTACCTGGATTAGCAGTGTAAGCAGAGTCGATTGTTTCCGAGTAGTGTGACAGTGAGACAATGAGAACCGATCGTGCGACCCACAGACTGCTGCATCAGCACCCTCGGACACGTACATAGGCGGAGCGGATCCTGTAGCGTAGAAGCGGAGCGGACAGCGGGGCTAGATATGAATTCTTTGTATTAGTAATGATGGACCGTGTTACAGTTTTTTACATTGTAAAAAATCCAAAGACTGTATGTACTTTGTAATTAATAATAATTATAATATGTCTTGCGTCAAATACTACATAATATGGCTTAAGGACGCTATCACATTTTTTCACAAATATCAGCCATTTTCAGGTACCATTTTAAAGAATTAAGAGTCACACTGCAAGAATATTTTGATTTCAAATGAACGATAATAATAATATATTCATCTCCACGTCTATACCAAAAAAAAAAAATTATAACTGCATACAAAATTTGCGCATAAATACGTTGTAACCATCACAATAATCGCAGAGATTAAAAAAAGGGGTTTGATTAGGTACCATTATAGCTAAATACACTGAACTAAGGAAAATAAATATACAAAAAAAATTGTTGCTTATTTAGTCCCCAATACAAATAGCTAAATATTTTATATGAAAATAAATAACATTTCCATTTATAAGAAAAATAAGAAACACTCTCAAATTTCTTCATTTATACAGTTTCGCCCTATCAAGAAAGAGCGTCGTAACCGCCATTGTACAAGGTGCGCTGGTATTGAATGTTATTTTAATGTCCTTAATTCTTCAAGCCCCTTAAGAGCACCGTTGATCGCGACAACAATAGAATATAATAGCATTTCCTGGAAACTGTGATCGAAATATTAACGTCGATATTCGTACTGACCTGCTAGTTTTTGTCATAATTTTTGTGATAGCGTCCTTAATACTGACTAGGGAAAATAAAGAGAAAATAAACAAAACAAGTTTTTTTATATTTTCATCAAAATCGGTTCTCTGGTTTAGCAGAAAGAAACACTAACGTATTTTAGATACCAATATGGATAAAATACCGTGATTAATATCGTACTTCAGACATTGGAATTTATATTACCGTATCTATGCAAATTCAATTTTAGAAGACACCAATCAACAAACATTTGATTTAAATAGCCCATCACCGTTTAAATGTTAAACAGATTTAATTTAATTTCCAAACCAATTAGCGGCTTATGACAAAGTGGTAATATATTACCAAATACAGAAGCACGCAGTAAACCAAATGAATATTGAGAAATATTGACAGATGACGGATCATCAAGATATTAAGTGGCATTTAAAACTCGTTTTTAATGGGCTGATTAAGTTTTGTAGGTTATATTTAGTTTTATTTTTTGATATTTTCTCTATGGTTTTTGGCACAACCATTCTATCACATCTACTCGTATCACCATAATTTATTTTTTAATGTCTCTAAGTACCTTATTATCATTTTAGGATTTCGTACGAGCAAAAACGGGACCTTATTACCGAGACTTCGTGTCTGTCCGTCTCTCTGTCTGTCTGTATCTTAAGAACCGCAGCAGCTAGACATTTAAAATTTTTAACAAACTTTACAACCATATATTTAAGGGGCCGGGTGCCATCGAAATTCTCATACATACGTAATACCAAAATCATTTTCTCATACGAAAATATATAACATGTTTGAGTTATTTTTCAGTTTAAAATAGTAATAACTTAGGTTCCTGCACAAAAATTTACTACAAAATATTTAAACACTAAAAAATATAAGCACTATTTTAAGCAGCTCTTAAGTTTGGCCGACATAATCCAACCAAAATATAACATTAAAGTATGCTAAATAATCATTTTCTCAATCAATACTACAGTAAGTACGAGTATTTTACAAGTCGGACCCCCCTGGTAAAATTAAGAGCGTGTGATCAGCTAAGCGACGGCGTTTCTGTCCGCTCGTACGTGTCCTCACCGCTATCGATCACTTCTCACAGTAACTCTATATCGTCGTACAATAGATTAAAACATGGCGGGATAGCATTACAGATTATTGTTTTATAATTATTATATCAAGACAATTATACTTACTTATACTATGAGTACGAATGTATGTCTGTTTGTTAGCTCTTCACTCTCCGTGGACCGATTTTGATGAAACTATGTATAAATATGTAAAGATTTATGTAGAGATTTATCGCTCGGGAACCGTACATTATTCCGGTATAAAAACTATCCTATGTCCTTTCTCGGGACTAAAAGTATCCCCATGCTAAAATTCAGCAATAATCCGTTCAGCGATTTGTGCGTGAAGAGGTAACAGACAGACACATTTTCGCATTTATGCTAGCTATTAAGTATGGATTTTGTCAAAATTCGTTACCTAATTTTTACATTAAAGTGTCACATGAAACAACTATTAATATAGTATTCAAAGAATATTATGTGATTTGTCATACCTTCACTCGCATTTCTAGCAAATAAGGTTATTATAATATTATGCTAAGTACTCACATGCGGTTTTGCTCGATAGTTTTACTCCAAATCGAGCAATAACCACCGTGTGGACCGCAAAACTGACAGTTCGAAAGCTCGCTTCGAGCCGGCTCGATGGAATTAAATATTATGTCAAAGTCATTTCCTTCGATTCGGAGTAAAACTATCGAGCAAAACCGTATGTGAGTACTTAGCAAGTCACAAGTTTTCTTTATAAAAATTAGAACATGCTGTAACTATACAGCATACTGCATACAGTATCGACTATATGGACATCCGACTTCTAACTTGGTAGTCTTGTCCATTAAGCCACATTACAATAAATCTAAACATCAAACGCCTAATTAGAAACAACACCGCGGGCGTCTATTCTGGAAACGTACGATATATTGCCGCGAACACATAATATATAACCGGCCAAGTGCGTGTCGGGCCACGCGCAATATAGGGTTCCGTAGTTCCACTAGTTTTTTTAAATTTTTGTAAGTATGGTCAATGAATGTACCATCGAGGAAATTGATTCCTAGGCAATTGAGACCAACGTCATTTGGTCGGATCATGTCAACTGAATACTCGTAGTAATTATGGTCTGTCGGTTGGGTTTGACGTAACGCGACCAAACTACGTAGGTCCCCCATCTGCCTAGGAATCAACTTCTCTGATAGTATATTTATAACGTGTTTTAGACTACTTACAACATCAGCTCAGTTACTTTTAAAGGAATTTGAACGAAAAGTTCCTTTATACTTCGCCGAATAAAATTTTTTTTAGTTGATCGACTATTACTCAATAACTTATGAAGTCTTCTTAGCTGTGATAGTTTTCCTTTTAAATTTAGCATATTTCCTACTCCCGTGAATTTTTTGTTTAGCTGGTAGAAGGAAGCTGGGGACACTGGACTCTAACGATTTTTTCCACTTTAAAACTTAATATTTCACAAACGGATTCCTAAATCGGACAATGATTACTCATAATATTTTGAAAACAACCTATCCAAAGACACTCCACACGATGGGGTGGACGCGAAAAAAAAATCCCCGCTTGATGTGTAGGGAAGGTACCATAAGAAAAATATATTTTTTAAGGTTTCGTGTACCATTTTGTCGGCATCATTAATATGTGAATTCATGCCAAATTACAGCTTTGTAGGTCCTATAGTCTCTGAGCAAAACCGCAGACAGACGGACAAACGGACAGACGGACGGACAAACTATAAGGGTTCCTTGTTGACTACGGAACCCTAAAAACGCTAGATGACGCTCGCAATTCGTTGCGCCAAAATTAGTTTGTTGCGGTGAGAACCGTACATTTTCTAGGGATAAAAAGTGTCCTGTGTCCTTTCCCGGAACTAGAAGTATCTCCATACCATATTTCAGCAAAATCGGTTCAGCGGCTTGGGCGCGAAGATGTAACAGACCTTTCGCATTTTTATTATTAGTATGGATATGGATATTAATACAGCTTGCTACTTAACTATAAGTAATATGTGAGAACTGTAAAATTACATGAAACAAAAATTCTGAAGCCGCACGATAATATATTATCGTACGACCTTTTAGCCGGCAATCAGGATAGTTGGCACTTGGCAGCGAGTTTAAGGCGAGATATATCGCCGGAGTGGTGGTTCATTCATAGCTGAAGCAGGCCTAGCATAACAACAGTAGAAATCGGAAAGAATCGACATACCGAGATTTTATCGACAAAATGGCGGATTTCCATTGTCAGTTACGTCACCATAGAAATGGTTTCTTATCGGTTTCTTTTAAATCGCTCAAAGTATTAATATGACTTCAGATACCAGTTACTGTTAGAAACATGTGTCAAAGATATATGAAAAACAATTAAAAATATAAATGTTCAGTTCTACTCTTAGAGTATACATTAGCTTGCTATAATGTATACTCTATGGTTCTACTATTTTCTGGAAATAGTACTTCTCTTTCGTAGCATAATATTTTATTATTCATGGTATAGTACTTTTCTACTCACCTTTCACCAAAGCTGATCGATTGTCACATTCTCCTTCCAGACCCGAAGCCCCCCAAGCGGAGACCCCCCGACTCCCCCCACACCAGCGACGAGGAGTCCCGGCGGAAGAAGGCGCGCACCACCTTCACTGGCAGACAGATCTTCGAGCTGGAGAAGCTGTTCGAGGTCAAGAAGTACCTGTCATCCGGGGAACGAGCTGACATGGCCAAGCTGCTGAACGTCACGGAGACACAGGTCAGTAAAGACAGTAGCTTCGATTGGATTCATCAAACAGCAAAATAGTATTCACACGTTCATGCAAATGTCAATCATTTGCTTTTATCCCCCCACCAAAATCCCATGGGGCTCCACTCCTCGGTTAAGACGCTCCCCCTACGGAGATGCAGTAATGTACCGGTTTTAGAGTCTTATTAAGTCATAATTTGAAAGCCACAAAATTATGATAAAAAATACAGCAATAATCTTCAGCATATGAACATTCCATTCTCCGTTATTAATTTCCTATTTTTGTTACCAAAAAATATGAACGATTACAATTTAGTATGTAAATATTGTAATCGTTCATATTTTTGGTATGTAAATATTTTGCAGTGAATCTTTGTACAGGAACCTAGGTAATTACTATCTTAAGCTGAATAATAACTCAAATATCGTAAATATTCTCGTATGGGAAATGATCTTGGTATTACGTTTGTATGAGAACTGTGATGGCACCCGGACTCTTAAGGCAGAGTTGCGGGCACGATGGAACCTACCGAAGAATCAGAATAATTTTAACCTAGAGTAGCTGTTTACGAAATGTAACCCAGCGTAGGCCAGTGCTCATGATGTCTGGAATCGACGTTATACTTTTGACTCGTTCCGAAATATGCGCCAGTGCAGTGCATTGTAGATGTCTCTGTTGGTATGTCATTATAACACGTCACATTTGTCTCACCAGTGGTATACCATTACAAAATGGCGTCGGATTCAAGACGCCATCGGTACTGGGTTAATTTTTGGAACCTGCTCATTTAAATAACATGAGTGATGAGAACTAGCCAGTTCTGGGTTAATTTTCGGAACTCACTCATTAATTATATTTAGATATTAATCTCGAGGAGTCGGATTTTTTTTAATTTCATTGCTTTCCTTATTCTTAAACCGATATCTTTTGATACGTGATCAGTTGATCATGCAGCAATCATCAATTTGCATCGATGACTCGGCACACGTGTTGGTCTTACCTTAAAGGACTTCAAAGCCGGCAGTTTTTGATTGAAGACAGAAATGGTCTGGATATTAGTCGACAAATTGAACAGTCTTAAGAGTACAACCCTATCATCCAAACTCTTAAAAATATACTCTTCACGGTCCAGTATCACCCAACCAACCCCTTAAAAATGTTAAGATCTTGTAGTTATTATTAAAGGCGTTCTAGTTATAAATACATACCATGTTTTGTTCTTATCTGATACGTACTCGTAAATGTAGTTAGAAAAGCTGTAGGTATTACAATTTACAGACGAACAAAACATCAATATAATATTGTATCTTCCGCGTCTACACTCTACATATTCTGCAGACACAGTAAATATGTGCATAAAAAATTATTTTTCAAATGACAAAAACAATAATGAGGAATTGCTTGTTGAAGAACCATCCCAATCAAAATGATAGTTATAGTTATATTCTGCGAACAACCAAGTGCGTTCACTCTATGATCACTGGTTTATATTTAGACAAATCGCTGTCGCCCATCACTTAATGGCTCATTAGCGGACACCACGCGCTTCTTCGAAATGTACCGAATTAAACGCTCAAGCGTGTGGGACGCAGTACAAACTACAAGCGATAGTAGGTAAAGCTTAGTTTGTCTCAGAATTTCGTTATGTTATGCCCATAAATCAAATTAAATTAAAAATTAAATTTTGTTCAGTTATCTATCCACATCACTGAGCAAATTTTTCCAAAAAAAAATCTGAAACCATCCGGTAATATATATCGCATTATTTCATTGTAAACACCATCTTTTTGTGTTTCATTTTGCTGCAAAATAAAATTAGGATGAATATTTTTTAACATGTGTGTATTGCGTTTTCGGCGATATAAAATGGTACGCTTCTAGACTTTAGTCTAGAAGCGTACCATTTTATATCGCTCTAGACTTGACCAGGCTAGTCTTTAGACTAGCCTGGTCAAGTCTAGAGCACTCTTCCACGGCGTGTTTGACCCATTCTCTTTCCCTGGCACTAACCTACTCACCCGCTGTCCTCTCACCCTTGTGGGTTGTGGCACACACCGGCGACACCACACCACGGCGTCCCCCGTGACGTGACGTGACGCGTCACACATGGCGACACTAATTACGGCCGTGTCACGACGACCGCTGATATATTACGCCGAAACAACAATATAGAACTGTTTTTATTATTATCAGACTATTTGGTTCCTATACCAGAGTTTTAAGGTAACCTTGCCCAAAAGGCTAAAAAAATATTAAGAGGAGTCCACACCGCCGTTTTTCCATACAAACATTGTCCCCTGTTTCCTCCCTGGATAATGCCGGTAGAGTTTTGATTTTTTCCTGAATATCTATGGCCACTATTAGCATGTCCCTATGTTTTCTTTTTTTTCATAGTTTTATTATTAAAAAAGATAAGAACGTCCAAAAACCCAAAAAAATGGCCAGATTTTCCTCTGTGTTCAAACACCCATAAAACAAAACTAGCTAAAATATACAAAAAAAAAAAAAAAACATAGGAACACAGCTCAAGCCTTGCTTTAATTTTTAATGAAAAAAGTACTTAAATCGGATAAGTTTTGGAGAAGGAATCAGCGGACAACGAATCGTAGATTTTCTGTTCTTTTATAAGAACTTTTGTCGTGTTGTCTCTATCTTGAGACTTGAGATTGGTGAGACAGCAATAATTTTCAATTACCTATTTTCAATTTCTCTCGCCCCTGGTGTATCCTCTTAAGCTACTGCGACTTAGTAGTCTGTTCTTCGGTCAGTTTAAGAGTATGCGTCAAATGATTGAATTCTTAAGCCCGCTGTACAATGTACATATTGGGCTAACACATTGAGTCAACGTGTAAGACTAGGGTTACACGTGGTCAGTCTGGCATCAGTTCAGTCCATCAGTCTAATGTACGCCATACACGCTACGGTTTACCGGAGAGGTCTACCTGCGCAGGCAGACCGGAACGTGTGTGGTCGATCGGTATTTTCTGCAGTTTCTCTGCTATAAATTGTGATCTTCATCTGTTCTGCGAGAGAGTAAGAGAGAACTGAAAGACACTATAGCAGTTGTGTTTATTTCGGCTTAGTTATTGGGCGGTAAGTGGTAACCCTCAAGATCTTGTTATCAAAAGGCTATAATTGCGCCTACATCAGAGCATCTTCTAAGCTGAATTAGTTATAAGCTCTAAAGCTATTACCTGATGATCAGCAATGGGCCTACGTCTTCTAGCTTCTAAGTATAAGTACTTGTACTATTATCTATTCTGTGGCTTAAGCTTTTAGCTCTCAAGCTATTGACCCTGATGATGATGAGCAATTAGACCACGTGGTACAATTAGCGCGCGCTGGGGGACGACAAAAACACGCGCTTGGCTATTATGTGATGTTCATGTGTTCAACCATTATCTTTATTCGTAATTATTATTTACGTCTATACTAATACTCCGAAAGTGTGCTGTCTGTCTGTTACATCTTTTTTTATTTATATTCCACCCCCTAACGGAGTCAGGGCTCGTTTTATGCTTTTGTTTTACATTTTTTCTTAAAGGCTATTTTGTTACATCAATCATTTATGTTTACTATGTTTAAGCAATAGCCTATATAGTGGCCAATAAAATTTTAAAATACAATAATTAAAAATCCAGATATTTAGACAATATAAATAAAAACCAATTTAAATGACAAATAAATAAGTTGCAAGTTCATATTAAAACAATTTCTATTAATAAATTACCCAGTAAAATTAAATTCAATAAATACGATATAAATTAAAACAATAACATAAAACCAATTAAAATTACAATTCCAAATTCTATACAATAAAAACTGTCTGTTACATCTGCACGCCCGAACCGCTGAACCGATTTTGCTGTTAGGTATGAAGATATTTTGTGTCCCAAAAAATTTTTTAAGGAAAGGACATAGGATACTTTTTATCCCGGAAAAATGTACGGTTCCCGCGCTATAAACGCATTGTGGCGCAATAGAGTTGCGGGTGACATCTAGTTAGTAATAAACTAATAATGGAAAAAAGTATACTTCCTAGGTCCTAATAATTATTAATTTTTTTTTTATGAAATAAGGGGACAAACGAGCAAACGGGTCACCTGATGGAAAGCAAGTTGCTTTCCATCCCCATTTTCCGTCTTTCTTTCCGTCGCCCATGGACACTCGCAGCATCAGAAGAGCTGCAGGTGCGTTGCCGGCCTTTTAAGAGGGAATAGGGTAATAGGGGAGGGTAGGGATGGGAAGGGAATAGGGGGGGTAGGGAAGGGAATAGGGTAGGGGATTGGGCCTCCGGTAAACTCACTCACTCGGCGAAAGACAGCGCTAGCGCTGTTTCACGCCGGTTTTCTGTGAGAACGTGGTATTTCTCCGGTCGAGCCGGCCCATTTGTGCCGAAGCATGGCTCTCCCACGTATAAATGCTTTACATCAATACTTAACTCATCACATCAAAGGAATCATAAAGTAATAAACATCTAAACATCCAAAAGCATCAATTAAAGAGTGAACACGTTATCCCATCGTTTAGACTTGTTATTGAACAAACCCCTTAATTGGTACAGAAACACCATGTATAATGGTGCTAAATACCAATATTTGCAAAGGAATTACAACTCTATTAGCAGGCAATAGAACTATGATTCCTATATAAATTGTAAGATTGAGTGTTTAATCTAAATTCAACTTTATGGCCATTAAATAGAGTCGTAAATCGATCGATGTTGTGAGAACATAAGTTGTTGAAGATTTTATTGAAATTATGCAGCACGGGCACGGGATATACAGGATGCTCTGTAAATGTTTAATATGAAATTATGAGTAAATTGTTTGCTGTCGACTGTTTAGAGATCGTTTAGGTTTTCTAATAAGTATATTTACTTTGTGGTTAATGCATTTTTACGTTTTAATCCTAATCACTATTCTTTTGCAAGTCACCAAATATTTAGAATCTTCTTGAAGTTGCTAGATACTTAATGCGTGCAAAAGGAAATCTTGCAGTAAAGTTTACTGCAAGATTTATTGCAAGATGCAATTTCAGAATCGTATTTAATCCTTGTAATTATTATATCTATGTCCAATTTCGTCAAAATCAACTCATAATTACAATAATCATATCACAAGTGGGCATGTGATGGTGCATGGACATGACACATGAAATAAACAAACATCCCAACACCCAAACATTCTCATTAGGAAGTAATTACGAAAAAAAAATTAGTGACCAATGACGACAACACCCTGTGTTAACAATAATAACATCACCCTGTGCAGCACATGTCATTAGTTAAGTGATCTCCCGCGGCGCTACTACACAGTATCGGCTGTCTTCTGTCTACTACTTAATTCTATTGTCTATGGTGTATTTTCTACTGTCTACGGTCTACCAGAATCTGATGGCAGATTTTCAAAAAATATCCTTGATCATTGGATCAATTTTTATATTTGCATGTTTCACACACAGAATAAGCCGCTGGAAAAAAAGGATCAAAATGTTTTATTCCAATTACCCCGGTATTCATACAGTCAATTTATTTTCTCACTTTTTGCCATCAGGTTCTGGTAGACCTATACTTAATTCCACTGTCTGCGGCTTTTCAACTGGATTCTGTAGAAATGTGCATCTCGTGTGCACTTGTAAATGTGAAACTGTCTGTCTTTTACCTCTTCACGCTTAAACGACTGAATTGATTGAGATTTTTGGTGTTATTGCTTTGAGAAACGGACGGTACGTTTTTGGCCAATTTTGATGATAACACTGCAGAACTTAATGGAATGATCATGATAAAGATACATTTTTTTTAAACGGGGGCAAACGAGCAAACGGGTCACCTGATGGAAAGTAACTTCCGTCGCCCATGGACACTCGCAGCATCAGAATAGCTGCAGGTGCGTTGCCGGCCTTTTAAGAGGGAATAGATAGGGTAATAGGGGAGGGTAGGGATGGGAAGGGAAGAGGATAGGGGAGGGTAGGGAAGGGAATAGGGTAGGGCATTGGGCCTCCGGTAAACTCACTCACTCGGCGAAACACAGCGCAAGCGCTGTTTCACGCCGGTTTTCTGTGAGAACGTGGTATTTCTCCGGTCGAGCGGGCCCATTCGTGCCGAATCATGGCTCTCCCACGTAAGATTATGATCTATCTATAGAACAGTAAAGCCAGGTGATAATGATGATACTCACGAAAAGGTCAGAGCATTAAATTGGTCTAAGCTTAGCAGTGGCATCTAATAATGATGATGAATTAATTAGCACAGCTGTAACCGTGCAAAACGTTGTGCGAATCGCTCAAATACGATTTCGTGCGAGCCTACAAAGGCAAATTACATCAACAGGCGACGGAGGGGGTGAAGCATGCGGTAGCGGGGCAGGGGAGGGGGAGATATGAAGTTATTAATTCATTCGGAGCGCTTCAAACGATACACACGTGGGGTCGACGGGTTTAGCGGTAATCGGACGAGAGGTGTCTACGGTAATTTGAACCGTAAAATAACTGGTATAGTGTTGTTATTCCAATGGCGTTGAAACGTAGAGGTAATCGAACGAGAATCAACCGTGTGAGCTGATTTGAACTTTAACATATAAGATATAGGATTTGAATTTGAATGGCGATGTAACTGGAATAGGGTTGTCAACTGTTACCTTTTAATTTGTACGGAAATTAATATGGAGTTTGAAGATCAAAGCGCCTGATAACAATAGGATTTATCCGTTTGTCCGTCCCCTGTCGTTTATGACCGGAATTTGTCTTTTCACAAATGTTACATTTTGGCCTTTTACGAATTCCTATGGAAAGTGATGTATTAATTAGTATGCTAAAGTGCTCCTTACATTACTTGTACATGACAATTTTTTATCGAAATACAAATATTATTTTAAAGTGTAAGAGTGTATTTTGTTACTTCTGTACTTTTTATTTCGGCTCTGGGTTTACACCTAGGCTTCTTTCTTTTCGGAAATGCACATCGTTTCCATGACCCTGTTATAAATGTATGTAATTCAGTGATACCTTTGACAAGCCATTCACTTTAAAGGAGCTATTTTAGTATTTATATTACATACAATGTATAATAATATTATTTCCATCTAGACAAATTAGTTAAGTCTTCACAAATCTACAGTCATACTAAATTAAAATAATAATCCTTTTACTAATAAAGAGAAGAGATTCGCAGCGTATTCAAGTTACTTTTCCAATGTGACGAAGATCATTAGCTCCATTTTTATTGGCAAGGTTGTTAAAATAAACAAATTAAAAAAAAATCTGCTGTTGGCAGCCCTGGCTATTAGCAGATAACTCAAATCGATCGATTACGTTCGCTATTGGACACGTAATTTAAATTAATAAGCACAACCCTGGCCCCCGCGGCCAGGGTTGTGCTTATTAATTTTTCGCTTCGGTTCGCGGTTGAACACGGAGGGGGAGGGGGGACAGTTATGAGCTTGTTTTGTGTATAATGACCGTGTAGCTTTAGTTTTAAATTTAGCGATTTGACAATTAGTTTTTGGTGTGTCATTATTAAGTTTTGGTAAATTGTTATGGTCGATGTAAATTTTTGGTTCAACTTTTGCTACGTTATCATTCTTAGGTTTTGGTTCATTTTTAACAACAACTTTAATTTTACGTTTTAGGATTATTTATATTATCGTTCCTATTTTCATAGTCAACTCTATACATATTTCATACACACCCTAAAGTATTATCACTTGGTTTTGTCACACTCTGTATATCTGGATGATTTTTTTTAACCTTAATTCATTTTAAGTATTGTTTCAGACTTTTGTTCGCACCTGTTATATCTTAAGTTCATTTCAATTCATTTAAACCCTTTTTTTTTTTGATGCGAACTCTATGTCTCTAGTCTCTACCTTCTAAACTAGATACGACTCATAAATCTTCATATCATCTGTCAAAATATTAATCTCTTCGCTCATCTCATGGCTTGGACCATCTATGTCAGATCCCGTGTTGTTGTAGTCGTGTTCAATCGGCTCCATCAAAGTTCATTTATCCATTAGTATGATAATGAAATAACTATTAACATTAATTAACTGTTAAATCTTAACTTTCTTTTAACATGGAGTTGTTAATGGCATATTAATATTGTTACGTGCTAGGGTTCGAGGATTTGGAGAGAAAGACCTGGTGACTCCCTTGAAGACTTTATTAACACTGCACTAAACACTAGGTCACAACACTTAGCACTAAGTCCAAACACTAATCACTAGGTCCAATCACTAAGCACTATCACTGTCCTAGGTCGTAGCCAAGTCGCAGGTTTCACTGGTTCACTCACTATTGATCACTTGATGTCGCCTCGAAGATCGCTTAGATTAAACTGACTAGCCGGGCGCGCCTGCGGCTCTTTTTATATGGCGAGACGAATTCCAGAAATTTCCCGATTCACGCAAACAAGTAAACAACCGTGGGAAATTTCTAGGAGGCCCGGGTATGTACCACAATAAAACTGCCGTCCCTGCGATAAGTGCAGTAAGTTGAATTTAATTTAGACCTTATGTACTCAGTCATAAGGTCTAAATTCAAACACGCTAACAAATAAAGGGTAAACACGTAAACAAACACTGGACCTTCCCAGAAGGTTCGAGTATGTACTTGCGCACCACGTGTCCGTATACCATGTACCGTAACACTACTCCCCTCTTAGAGATGCTCGTCCCGAGCATCATTGTTACTGCCATGGTAACGCGCCAGACGGTCTATGTGTACCACTTTGAATGTCCCTCTTGGTTGCTTTTGAATCCTGTAAGTCACGTCATTCAATCGGGTAACCACTTTGTATGGGCCGTCCCACTTGGTCTGCAACTTTGGAGATTTGCCTTTTCGGCGAGTTGGGTTATGCAGCCACACCAGTGACCCTTCTTCGAAGCCGCTTGTATTCGATTTCCGGTCGTATCTGGTCTTCATGTTCTCACTTGACTGTAACCCATTTTCCCGAACCATGGCGTGTATATAACGCATCTTTTCCCTTAAATCGCAGACATAATCTGGTACGGTCTTTGGTTCTTCCGGTGATCCTCCTGTCAAAAGGTCTACTGGTACTCGTAGTTCTCTACCGTAATTGACATACGCCGGGGTAGCTTTTATGCTCTCATGCTCGGCGGTACGGTACGACAGAAGGAAGAGTGGTATATACTTGTCCCAGTCCTTTTGTTTGTCATCTACCAATTTCGCCAAATGCCTCTCAAGGGTCTGGTTAAATCTCTCAACCATTCCATCAGACTGTGGATGGTACGCGGTGGTCCTCGTTTTATGCATTCCCAAAATTCTGCACACTTCCTGGAAGACCTGCGATTCGAAATTCCTGCCCTGATCGGAATGGATTTCTAGAGGCACACCAAAGCGAGATATTACTTCTTCGACTAGCTTAGAAGCAACTGTTGTAGCTTCCTGGTTTGGTATGGCGAACACTTCGGGCCATTTGGTGAAGTAATCCATGACAACCATGAAATACTTGTTTCCTGATTCCGTTACAGGAAATGGCCCAGCTACGTCAACTGCGATTCGTTCCCACGGTGCGCCAACGTTATACAAGCGCAGGCTCCCACGGCTCCTTGTCAGTGGTCCCTTCACTGCAGCGCAAGTAGTGCATTTGCGGCACCAATCCTGTACATCATCTCGACAATGCAACCAGTAGAATCGTTCTCGCACTTTCGTTAACGTCCTCTTTACTCCTAGATGACCTCCCGATACGCCATCATGCATTTCACGGAGAACATCCGGTACTCTCGTTCTTGGGACAACTATCTGAAGATGGAACTCTCTGCCGTTGGTCTTCTCCCATTTCCGGTAAAGTATTCCGTTTTGAAGAATCAGACTGTCCCATTGCGCCCAGTACGCCTTAGTGACAGCGCCAGTGGGTGCAACCTCACTCCAGATTGGCTTTACGTCATCCCGTTTCTTCCATGTGATGATGTGTCGAAGGTCGTCATCTCTTTCTTGAGCCTCTCTCATACCATCATTCTCCCATGGACCCAAAGGACTTGTTTTCGTTAACTTTAATGTTACTTCATTAGATTCCTGCTTAACACAATGTTTGCAGTCTTCTGAACACGGCCTTCGTGAGAGTGCGTCGGCATTCCCATGCGACTTTCCGCTGCGGTGTTCCGTCTTAAAGTCATACTCCTGGAGTTGTTCTATCCATCGAGCTACTTGGCCTTCTGGGTTCTTGAATTGTAGTAGCCACTTCAAGGCTGCGTGATCAGTTCGCAGTAGAAACTGTCTGCCGATGAGATACTTGCTGAAATGTTGTAGCGTCTTTACGACAGCCAAGAGTTCTCTTCTTGTCACACAGTAGTTTCTCTCTGGCTTAGATAAAGATTTGCTGAAATATGCAATTACAACTTCTCTTTCACCCTGTTTTTGAGATAACACCCCTCCAATGGCCGTGTTGCTTGCGTCCGTGTCGACTATAAACTGACCTTCAGGTTGTGGATACCCCAGGATTGGTGTTTCACACAGATGTTTCTTTAGTTTCTGAAAAGAATCTTCGGAAGTCTCGTCCCAAATAAACTGTCGTTTATCTTCTGTCAGCCGATGTAATGGCTTGGCTATCTCTGAGAATCCCTTAACAAAACGCCTGTAGTAGGAGCATAGGCCGAGAAATGCCCGCACTTCGGTTTTGTTCTTAGGGGTTGGCCAATTTTGGACTGCTTCTAGTTTCTCCGGGTCCGTCTGAATTCCATCACTGGAGATAACATGGCCGAGATAGTTCACCTTACTCCTGAATAAACGACACTTTTTCGGATTCAACTTTAACTTGGCCCCCTCTATTTTGGCGAAAACTCGTTCTAAGTTTCGCAAATGGTCCTCGAAGTCGCGGCCAACAATGATGACGTCATCCAAGTAGACTAAGCAAGCCTCTCCAACTAAGCCTGCCAGTACACACTCCATGAGTCGCTCAAATGTGGCAGGTGCGTTGCACAATCCAAAGGGCATGACGTTAAACTGCCATAGACCTTTACCGGTGGAGAACGCTGTCTTCTCTTTGTCTTTTGGATGTATTTCCACCTGCCAGTATCCAGATTTCAGGTCCAGGGTCGAGAACCATTTCATGCCACTCAAGGTATCCAGAGTGTCGTCGATTCGAGGTAATGGATAACTGTCCTTCTTGGTGACATCATTGAGACGTCTGTAGTCCACACAAAATCTTGTGCTGCCATCTTTCTTCTTTACTAATACAACAGGTGAGCACCATGGACTTGCAGACGGTTCAATAATCTTATGCCTTCTCATGTCCTCCAAAAGGCCTTCAACTTCTTTCTCTTTTGCTATAGGTATCCGTCTTGCTCGTTGACGAATTGGGTTCTCGTTTCCGGTATCTATCCTGTGCTGAACCATCGACGTTCTTCCAAGGTCGCCTTCCTGACTGGAGAAGATATTCGCGTGGCGTTGTAAAAACTTCTTAGCTTTCATGCTCTGCGAATAAGTCAGATTACTCTTGCAGTCATCGAGTAGCTCAGTCACTATTCCATAGTTGCTGGTGTTTGCTGAGTCTGAGCCTGTGATCGAACTACACTGTCTCATCCAGACAACTTCCTCGCACTTTCCAATGACGTCACCTTTGTTCAAGCAGATCTCGCGATCACCAAGGTTCAAAACCCTGACCACAGCGTTACTGCTACCACTAACAAGGGTTCTCGCCGTCATCAGTTTTTGCGCTGATGTCTTGGTAGGTAAGTCTTCGATCAACACGCATCTATTTAACTTCTTCTTTCCAGCTGGCGGTAGTTTCACCAGCACTCTAGCTTCCGCTCGTCCAGGTATTATGACTTTCTTTACACATTCAACTTTCCCGCAAGCACCTCCAAGGATGAAAATTTCTTCTTCGCCACACTTGAACACTCCGTCGGCGACATTAATTCTGCAGTTGTGCTTCTTCATGAAATCCAAACCCAAGATGCAATCATCCATAATCTCAGCCACGATAACGTCATGAGGGTATGAGGATCCCCCTACATTAATCGTAACTGACATTTCTCCCAGGACGGGTATTGGCTGACCGGAGGCAGTAAGGAGCCGACAGTTAATTCTCCTCTTGTGTCGTCTTGCGGCTTTTACCAGATTTGGGTTCACTATCGTTCTAGAGGCTCCTGTATCTAGAGTCATTTTGCAATCCGTCCTGTTAATAGTCCCCTGAATCACAAGACTGTTCCCGCTGCATGCTTGGGAGATAACAGTTATCGGGGCTTCCTCCGTGTCAGCCAGCACTCGCCCCTTAGTCCTGGCTTTTATTCGTTTCCCTGATCCCGGGCAGGGAACGAGGCCCCTTGCTTTTGCAGCTCCTCCATTTGTTTCAGACGTTCCTCGAGCATTTTCATCCTTGCCATTTGGGTCTCTTTCTGCGGGCAGTTAAGCTGAAGATGGCCTCTCTCGCCGCACTTGTAGCACATGGCTCCAGAACTTCTCTTCGTAGGAGCCTTAACCTCCTTGACTTCCTCAGAGACCTCGCGGATCTTATATGTCTGCCGTATGTCACGCCGAACAGCCTCGACCTCTAAAGCATGCGCCAATGCTTCCTTAAGCGAGGTGTGGTGACGTAGCCTCACTGCAGCTCTGACCTCCAGGTCTCTGATTCCGTCGACAAATGCTTGCACAATATTCGTGTCGACCATCTTGGCGTCAGCTCCTGGGTGTGCCTTCTTGACGAGTTTTTCAATTTCCAACGCCCATTGTTGTAGTCCTTCTCCTGGGCGTTGGACTCTGTCACGCAGTTGGGCACGGAACACGTGCTCCAGGTGTCGCTCCCCGTATCTGGATTCAAGTGCCTCCATCAGGTCTTGAAACCCATTTCCTGTATGCGCTTCTAGGACCGACAAAGCTTGCCCTCTGAGCGCAACAGTGAGAGCGGTCAGGCGTTGTTCATCATTCCATCCGTTGGCAGAAGCAACAGTCTGGAATTGCTGACGATAAGCATTCCAAGAAGTAGTGCCGTCGTATGGTGGCACTTTTACTCTTGGCCCATGTGCCACTCCAGAATTTCCACTACACGTCGCGACTCCTGTGGTTTCCAGGCGCACTACTTTTTTCTGTAGTTCAGTGAGGCCGGTTTTCACATTTTCCACATCCACTCCCAACCCGGTAACGCGTTCGTCCATTACGTCGACGTCTTTACGAAGCTTAGTCACCGTGTCACTAACATCCTTTATAGCCAAAAGCGCTTTTTCTTGGAGGTCCTTTTGTTGCTCTTGTGACTCCTGCAACGCGCTGAGCTTACGGTCTTGTGCCTCTTGCAAAGCACCAAGCTTGCGGTCTTGTGCCTCTTGTAAAGCGCCGAACTTGCGGTCTTGTGACTCCATCATTGCCCTTTGAGAATCTTGCAAAGCGCTGAGTTTGCGGTCTTGGGCATCTTGCAAAGCCTGAATTAACTCAATTATGCTTTCTAATTGAGGAGCCATTTGAGGGGCCGTAGAAACAACGGGCGTGGCTGGATGGGTGGAGCTGGTCGACGGGGCCTGAGCAGGCAGGACTTGAGTAGGTGGAGCCTGGTGGGCGGGGCCAGTGGGCGTGGTCTGAGTGGGCGTGGCCTGGTGGGCGGAGCCAGTGGGTGTGGCCAGAGTGGGCGTGGCCTGATGGGCGGAGCCAGTGGGCGAGGCTTCACCCAAAGTGGGCGGAGCCTGGTGGGCGTGGTCAGTGGGCGGAGCCTGGTGGGCGGGGCCAGTAGGTGGGGCCTGTCCCTCAGTGGGCGGAGCTTGGTCCCCAGTGGGTGTGGCCTCCGCAACTCCTCTCTCGGAGTCAATGGCAGCAGCTCGCTGCGCCCTTGTCCTGACACTCCCCTTGAAGTCCTCTCTCGGAGTCAATGGCATCTCCAAATCTCACTTCCGACACCAGTTGTTACGTGCTAGGGTTCGAGGATTTGGAGAGAAAGACCTGGTGACTCCCTTGAAGACTTTATTAACACTGCACTAAACACTAGGTCACAACACTTAGCACTAAGTCCAAACACTAATCACTAGGTCCAATCACTAAGCACTATCACTGTCCTAGGTCGTAGCCAAGTCGCAGGTTTCACTGGTTCACTCACTATTGATCACTTGATGTCGCCTCGAAGATCGCTTAGATTAAACTGACTAGCCGGGCGCGCCTGCGGCTCTTTTTATATGGCGAGACGAATTCCAGAAATTTCCCGATTCACGCAAACAAGTAAACAACCGTGGGAAATTTCTAGGAGGCCCGGGTATGTACCACAATAAAACTGCCGTCCCTGCGATAAGTGCAGTAAGTTGAATTTAATTTAGACCTTATGTACTCAGTCATAAGGTCTAAATTCAAACACGCTAACAAATAAAGGGTAAACACGTAAACAAACACTGGACCTTCCCAGAAGGTTCGAGTATGTACTTGCGCACCACGTGTCCGTATACCATGTACCGTAACAATATTGAATATTGATTGGCTTCTTCTGATATCATGTAAACTTACATATCAATTGCTATGTGGATGATTTTAAGATGTTTCCGCAATAGCATATTATTATATCCTATATTTTTGTTGCAATAAGAATTTTAACGGATTATTATCCAAATCCATGGACAAATTATACATGTATAATTTCTCTATGCCAAAAGTTAATGCTTTGGCGCATTTACTAGATCAAGATCCGTTTAGTAGTTTATACTAACAACTAACAAGTTCCATTGAACTACATAACCGTCCAAAAATGTTTCTTGCACTGTCAAAAAGTAGGTTATCCTTGTTATTTCAGTACGAATCCCCAAAAACATTTTTAGCACGTCTTAATTAGAAAGTTATTTTTGGCACACCCCTAGTCTCTACTTCCTTCACTGAACAAACAGACAGCCCTATTAGCTAAACATAATTAATTTATATTATCTCCCGTAGAGCACCGTCGGCAAAAAAACCAACTCATTTTAGGAAGCTGCGCTGTCGACTCTACAGCTCCTTTGATTTATACCCTTATGTTTAATAGGGTTGACAGTGGAGAGAAAAAAATATAAAAAAAAATATATTATTTGCTTAATGATGGCAGCTGAATAGATTTAAAATCTAGATAGTATGTTTTTATGATAAACTAGATGACGCAAGCAACTCCATTGTGTTATAATTCGTTTATCGCGCAAGAACGGTACATTTTTCGGGATAAAAAGTATCCTATGTCCTTTCCCGGGACTCAAAGTATCCCCATACCAAATTTCATCAAAATTGGTTCAGCGGCTTGGGCGTGAAGAGGTAACAGACAGACAGACTTTCGCACTTATAATACCTATTAGTATGGATGGATAAAAATGATTCAATAAAGTATGTATTCATATTTTAGTTATTAAATATTATTTTCTATCCGTCGCCAGCCCTGCCCAAGCCCAGGATGTTATTCTAAGTGTAATGGAGATCAGAGGTAGTGTGTGACGGATTAGCCCATTCCGCTGTAACTCAAACTAATTAAACGCCGACAGCCCTCGGTAAATACTCATTAGTGGGGTGACAACCCTGATGCTTAATGGGCGGTTTACACAAAAATGTTCGCTACTTGAGTTTATTTTTCTTGTATTCTATAGGTCTATAGTCTATACAAACTCAGGTCTAGGTTATCTTAGGTCTAACTAGAAGTGGTATCTAGGTTCAGATTTCAAGATTTTTCATCAGTTTTTTTTACAATAGAGTGATTGATTAGTTAACTAACGTTAGCCAGAAAAAGCTCTTGTTAGCGTATAAAATCCTGACAAAAACCTTATAAACCAAGCATTACTTAAATTCAAAACAAATAAGTAACAATTTAGGGTTAAATAATTATACACTTTCCTTGCACTTATTCCACTTTATTATATTAGATTTATTACAAAATTGTTAATATACACGACCGGTTTAAAAAAATCATCATCAGGTGTACTGCTGAAAATTAACGGTCTTACTACAAAAGGTTTAAACACCTGTTGAACAGTTGATAAAAAAATATCAGTACATGACGATCTCAAAACAACTGTTCAATAGATGTTTAAATCTCTTGTGGTAAGACCGTTATAGTCCAGTAATATTAAGGAGGGTTTTTTCACGATTCGCGGATTAAAACACGAATTGCTGCATAAACTTGTAGTATAATAATAATAATAATAGCTCCCATACCGGTTTCGGTGACGGTGGCCGGTTTCATTGAAACCAGGCCAGCTACGCAGGAGTAATTTTTTAGTGCCCAAGTGTGTGCGCAGTACACAAGAGCACTCTCTATTCCTTTTACTCTCATAACCCAGTGGGACGGAAAACCGACACGACCGGCGAGAGATCAGGCGCAGGACCGACTTTTTACATGCCCATCCGACGCGACGCATGGATCATCTGACTTGTCAGACAATCAGGTGATCAGCATTGTCCTAACCAAACTTGGAAACAACATTTTTCCAACGCGGGAATCGAACCCACGACCTCCGAGTCAAGAGCCGCGCTTTGTACCACTAGACCACGGAGGCGTTAAACTTGTAGTATAAACAACATTCAAAACACGACCGGCTGATGATGATGAGCAAATAAAGCATCATTACAAAGACTTGCAAATGAATTGCCCTCTGCTTCCTGAGATCAGGCCGAGCCCCGAGTCCCGACAAATCACACAAACAGACGGATAAAACCTCAGCTCTCATCGACCACTTAACTCCTACAACATCCACCAAACCCTGCTCATCATCCCTAGCCCTTAACACGATGGAATAGAGCTCAAAGTCCCCCAATTCGTGGATACCAGCGGAAAATACGAGGTGGTTTTCGAAGCATTTATTTAAAGGCTAGTGTTGCGCGTAATGTCGATGTTTTGTGTATCTTTTTATTGCACTTTAATGGATGTTAGGCACGTGCAGCTCGGTGGATTTAAATAATTGGTTTTAGTTGATTTTTTATCCGACTACGCCAGGAAGGGTATGTTTTGCAGTGTTTGTAATGTGTATATTTGACACGCTTTTGGGTAACGGTTTATCGAATTAGATCTTAAGGTTTAAATATTCATCGGGATAGTGAAAAAACAGGATTTTAGATTTGGTAAAAATTAATGATTAGGTTGTTCTAATACATTTGTTTGTGATGTAGTTGAGTTAATATTATGAAGGAGGGTTTAATTCCTGTATAATAAATAATGTTTGAGTTGGTTCAGCTTTAGCCCACATATTAAACTTTACGACTCAAAACTATACAGTAATTAGTTGATGCGCTTAAAAATGTTAAAAACAAATGCCATATCAATTATTATTGACGACAGAAGGAACTACATTAAATCAAATTAATGACAAAATTAAATGAACAATTAAATCTACTTTTAAATAAATCGTCACTTGTAACCATTATAAATTATTGTAAAATCGATAATATTTTATCGACAAGCGCACACCCCTAATCACGTCAATCTCTAACAATTTCGAAAATACATCTCCCTTCACTTTGGCATCTCGTAAACCATATTTAGAGTATTCGCGTGCGAGCGAGACGCACTGCGCCGGGGTGGTGAGAGCGAGTGGGACAGACACAAAACAGGACGGTCGCAAGTGTATGAGTGTGTAATGGGTTAAATTGGTCGTTTTAATAAACGCCGTAAGACAACAACTTTTATACACCAATTAATATCAAGTGGATACATTTTAATGGTGCACTTAAATCGACATTATTCGATGCTTTGAGATATAAATAAACTAGATGATGCCCGCAACTCCGTTGCGCCAAAATTCGTTTATCACGTGGGAACCGTACATTTTTCCGGAATAAAACGTATCCTATGTCCTTTCCCGGGACTCAAAGTATCTCCATACCAAATTTCAGCAAAATCGGTTCAGCGGTTCGGGCGTGAAGAGGTTACAGACAGACAGACAAATAGACAGGCAGACACACTTTCGCATTTATAATATTAGTATGGATTGTAACGATAGATTTGATACTTTATATTAGACTAGCTCATAATACGGTGATGTTAGTAAGAACTCTACCTTTTTTATGTAAAAACGAGCAAACTGGTCACCTGATTGAAAGCAACTTCCGTCGCCCATGGACACTCACAACATCAAAAGAGCTGCAGGTGCGTTGCCGGCCTTTTAACAGGGAATAGGGAAGGGTAAGGAAGGGAATTATTAGGGAAGGGAATAGGGTAAGGATTGGGCTTCCGGTAAACTCACTCACTCGGTGAAACACAGCGCAAGCGCTGTTTCACGCCGGTTTTCTGTGAGCCCGTGGTATTTCTCCGGTCGAGCCGGCCCATTCGTGCCGAAGCATGGCTCTACCACGTTATTTATTACGTTCACTTGTATTACCTAGATAAAAAATGAAAGGATTGGCTTATTTAAAAATTAAGCTAAGTATGGACAAAATGAAACTGAATTAAAAAGGACCGTTGTTTGTAAGAACCTCTGAAAGATTTCCAAAATTCGCCTCCTTAGTTCAAGAGAAAATGAAAGATAAATAAGATTATATATATTATAATAAATAAGATTGCAAAGTAGCGAGCAAAGTCTAGTACAAGCCATCCAAAAATAATTTCACTTAATGAGTTACAGACTAAACAGTATAGCAGAGGTTCTTTGAACTTACATACGACCGTAGAATTCGCATCAATAATTGTTCAGCAATTTGCGCGGCCTAATGTCGCCGCTTCTTGGAATGATGCTCCATAAATTAAAATACATTAATAACCGCTATACAGGGCGCTCCTAATGTTGAGAACCGTAAATCATTCAAAATAGCTACTGCCAACGATTTATGCGAGTGATTTAATGGAAATATAGAAATTACAGCAATTTAACCTGCATTTAATAATCGAAAAATTGGAAATACTCATAATATGTAAGTAATACCAGATATTGATTGATGTAATTTACCTAAGTGTAACTAACATTCAGGCACACAGTTCCAATTTCTTTTTTCATAAAAAAAATCTGATAATATTAGTCTGGGCATTTTCCACATGCTAAATCTATACAATATATTATAAAAAGTCAAAGGTGACTGACTGACTGATTGACATAGTGATCTATCAACGCACAGCCCAAACCACTGTATGGATCGGGCTGAAATTTGGCATGCAGGTAGATGTTATGACGTAGGCATCCGCTAAGAAAGGATTTTCATAAATTCCAGCCCCAAGGGGTTCAAATAGGGGATGAAAGTTTGTATATAATAATACTCCTTAACGCGAGCGAAGCCGCGGGCAAAAGCTCGTATAATATAAAAATGTTAATTCTGTTAGCAACCACGATGTCAGTTGTCACAGATAAAGTTGGGGATACGTTGGACTTGAAGTTATAACACATGTTTTTCCTTTGGGTAGCATTTTAAATCGTTGCATTTGATCAAAATAAAACATAAAATCTAAATCAGATAAACTCAACAACTGTATTATTAGAATGTGAAGTCATAATAATATCGTGTAACGTTTAATTTAGCCAGTGATTCTGCAATCTGTAATTCAGACTGTAATAATATACACGATGTGACATGTCGGAAACTATCACGCGCCAACAGAAACGAGATTTGACTGATTTGGAACACTCTGTATACAGTCAAGTCCATTTCGCGCCAATTATGCCCTGTGTCAAACGCACACAGGCACCGCTCAGACGAAAACACGCCGTAACGTGGCGGCATAAAGTGCGAATCACCGGAGCCAATTCCGTCGCGAAATAGGAATGATCGGAGCGTGACGAATGTGTGCTCCATGTTAATGTGATAAGGTTTAGATTGCCGTGCGCCGGAGATCAAAGAGAGATGATGTCGGTGTAATGTACTCCGCAATAATATGACGATCCAAAACGGTTAAGGGGTAGCTATTTGAGATTGTAATTCCGAATCTAAACGGTCACACGTCATTTGTGCAAATTGCGCAGCTCAAAGGTGGTTTGGTAACATCCAGGAAATAGATTGATAGATGAAAGATGAGGAGGTTTAAATAATAAAATTCCTTTTTGCTTAAATCTAAGTAAAATTCTGGATTTTTCAAGAGAGAAGTGGAACTTGCCTGAGTCTATAAAGTTCAAAATTGACGGAAAAGTAATACTGTGATGCGACCTTCAAATTTTATTCTTAACCCGCCTGAGGAAATTTCGTTTTAAAATAAATAATTTTCTCATGACTTTAAAATTACTGATCGTGCTTATCGTTTCCCTACACCAGATACTACTAAATATGCATTCTTAATTAGCTCTATTTAGATATATTTACTTGCTCACTTATTACTACATAATTTGTAAACGTACATAATAAATGAAATCACCACGTAAAGTATGGCGCTTGCACTTGCCATTTGACGATTCATTCGGTTATTATAAAACGATTTGGCTGCGAGTGTAGGAAGCTCTACTTTAGCACACCGTCTGATTCACAGTTTATTTCAGGGCCTTATTAGCGATTGCTCTTATTAATCATTCAAATACCTAGTAGCTTGGCGACGGGACCTATGAATTGATTTGCCAAGGAATATTTTCGTATGGCACGCTCAAATATAGGGTTAATAAAAATGCAGTGTTAATTCGTGCATATTCCAAAAAACATGACCTATAAAACAAGACTTGGCTTTATTTTAGGTTTGTAAAGTGGTTTATTAATAATATTATTATTACTGCTACAATAGTAATAGTAAAGATAAAGTGTAAATAAGCCTATAATGTTTGCGAAGGTTATCCAGTATTTATGGCTCACCTCAGTCAATAATTACCTGTGCGACGATAATTGAGTGCGCAAAAGAATCAAAACAAAAGGAATATGATAGTCGCAAATAAAATATGTAGCGAGGGTGGATACGAACAAAGAAAGTGGGGTTAATTACCCCACCCCCGGGGGTTAGGGGTGATTTAGAATAACTCGACAGGTTTGGGGTGATTAAGAATAACTCCACAGATTTTGGTGGGAACTCACGCACGTTTATTTTTGGACTTCGTAAAAATGTATCATCAAGTTGACATAGTCATCATTTATCTTCATTTTGGGCATTACTTTATAAAATATGTATAGTTTGTAGTCTTTTGTGTGTAAATTAGTATAAATACTAAATGAATGGTCATTAAAACACAACTGAAAAGCTAGTTTAAAGTTAATCAATGAGAAGTAGTTGTGATATTTTTATATTGATGACCTGATTCATCGATTTGCGTATATCGTTTTACAAAGTGATGTATATTGAGCGCTCTCGGTCTTTGTAACTCCAACTCAGGAAATAATTAATTTTGCGTGCGGATGTCTTGTTACTTGTACTTGTATGATGCTTGTGTGTGCGCTGAAATTAAGTACAGACGTATTGAAAGATATTATGTTTCAAAACTTATGATATATGATATGAAACTATTGGAACAGAGTACAAGAGTATTTATATAATAAATACTATTATTATGTCAATTATTTACTTCCTAAAGTTCCTACTTAACAGCAAAAACTGTTAAAAGTTTAATTTCTGGAGATAATAATTATTGTTAGTTAGTTGCAAAGGACAATTATTTACTAATAATGTTGTGGAAACATCTTAAAAGACATGAGATTTGAGAATATATTTTTTATCCAATAAAGTTTTTATTCGCCTCAAACATAAATAAACCAAAATAAGGTACAATTTATTAGTAACATGACTCACCAAATACCGATCGCCATTTTGTTTTTCCAAGTCCTTTCAGGATTAACTCTCACTGAAATACACGAATGAAATGTCTTAATGATCCCGCCGTATCTGTTATTCGCAGAAGAACATTATTTTCGTTAACTCGACGTGCCGTTGAAAAATCGCCGTAGAATTAGTTATTAATGTCATGACATGTTCGGGGAAAAGTCTGCGAGTGGTGGCAGCGATAATATAATATTTTGTAGGTGATGATTGTGATATGGGCTTGTATATTTTATTTTATTTTTAAGTTGTTGTTTCGTTTTAATATTAGATCGGCTTTTGGAAAAATAATTTGGGTTATAATATTATGTATTTGAAAATTAGTAGTATTAGGTAGCTGGTAGTAGTAGGCTGTAGCTAAGGATACTTGTTTTAAAAGCTGTGCCAACGTATGTCTGAATTTAAATATCATATTATTATTTTTCATCACATTTCATGACTTGTTTGTGTCCACGTCAATAAAGTACCATAAATGGGATGTTCTTTTATTAATCCCAGTATATCGTGATGGACAATATTGGTAAATGACATCAAAACGTACTAGCCACTACAATACAAGGGAAGTTGATTCATAGGCAGATGGCGGATCTATTTAATTTAGTCACGTTATGTTAAACCCAGCCTACATTTACGAATTACGTTGAATTGGCATAATCTGACCAAATGACGTTGGTCCGCCATCTGCCTATAATATGAATCAGCTTCTCTGTTAGTACATGATCTCTGATCTGATCACGATTTATATCTTTTAACTTCTTATCGCCTCGCTCTCTCTGTGCCACCACCCTACCTCGTCTTTGACAGCGACTGTCAGACACTAATGGTACATTTCCTCGTATCACCACCGCTGTCACCACCGCCACCTACAGATCACACTTGTTTTACCTCTAACACCACCCTTATGCTGATGACATAAGGATTGATTTCGTAGAAACGAAATAACATTTCCTACGGTCCGAGCTGTTCGCGGCTTATCGTGTGGAAATGCTTGGAAAATTATATTATTGATGTTTTCAGAAGCGATATTATTGCAAGAAAAATATTTGTGTTTTTTCGTTAAAAATTTTGTTCTTTATGTGCTCAAGACAAATAAATGGTTTTGTGTACGTGTTTTTACCATACGATTTGACGAAAGATTCACGCTTTCATGCACCTATTTCATCTTTAAATTATGATTTTAATACTGTCATTTTTAACGCACCAACGTCATATTAAGCTGTTTAATATGTTATTATTATCAACAACTGTGTCTCATATTTGTTTGGAATTTGCTTTTTATACAATTAATATAAATGGAATTTCTTTAAATTTTTATTAGATCTTGTCCACTTTATTTTCAGACAAAACTAATATCGGCAGTTAAAATATAACCCACTTAAATGTTTCGTATTTACCTCAATATAATATAAAATACGGTATGTAATTCAATGACATTTCAATTTTAACATTACTTTTTTGCTTACTGTAAAGTTGGCTCCTTTTATGTGAATGAATTTTTCGTGTGTGAATGCGATAAAAACTCTTATTAAACTTTATCGCATTTTTATATTCTATAAAGAAGCCGATCAAAATGTATATGACGTTGACGTTCGACTCGTCTACTATCAATTCTATACATTTGATCAGCGACTCTTTAAATAAAGCATAAAAGAAAACGTCTCGGCTACAGGCCCAGTACTACGGAGTGCGGAACGGAACCCCAAAACAATATCCTCTTTTGACTGAAATAAAAATGTTGACACAGCAATTTGCCAGCGACAATAGTTGGAAAGGAGCAATAAATATCTGATCGTGGGGCAGTTCCCCCCATGATGGGGGTTGATGGGGTATGGGGGGTAGAGGATGGGGGTTGGGGTGCCGGGGCAGATAACGCACGTCCCGGGGTCGAGTGACTACAGTTTTATTTTAATGATGGTGTACTCGCGAACGAGGTGTTTTAGGGCTGTCAATGATATTTTTTTAAATTATTAGGTGGTCTAAAATAAGTATGTGAATTGTGATATTATACTTTTTAGATGGAATTTCTTAGTTCATATTATGTATAAGGAGAGCCGACCCTACGTAAAGTGGGAAAGAGTTAAGAAGAAGAATATTAGATAGTCTATAATGTTCTGTCAGAAAAGCTGATTCATTTACAGGTGGAGGGCTTACTTATACGTGGGAGAGCCATGCTTCGGCACGAATGGGCTGGTTCGACCGGAGAAATACCACGTTCTCACAGAAAACCGGCGTGAAACAGCGCTGTGTTTCGCCGAGTGAGTGAGTTTACCGGAGGCCCAATCCCCTACCCTATTCCCTTCCCTACCCTCCCCTATTCCCATCCCATCCCTACCCTCCCCTATTACCCTATTCCCTCTTAAAAGGACGGCAACGCACCTGCAGCTCTTCTGATGCTGCGAGTGTCCATGGGCGACGGAAGTGCTTTCCATCAGGTGACCCGTTTGCTCGTTTGCCCCCTTATTTCATTAAAAAAAAAAAATTGGTAGAGTTATGAAAAACCAAGCCGACAGATCACTATTAACATTGACTTGACATTTAAAGCATCCAAAGTTTTGACATTTTGTATATATTTGTATATATACAAAAGATCGATGTAGATTGTATATTGTGTGGTGTGCTGAACAATATTGAGACGTTAGTTTTTCAAATGTATTTAATATTAAATTAAATTCGGATTATATTTCTCATCAACTGCCAGCCCTATTGTTCCCCGTTTTTCGTTTTGAAGCAATTAAATAAGTGTTACTCAGCCCCTAACGCCCTCTCAGCGATTCTGAGAAAAGGTGCAAGCGATACAAGAAAGAATTCTATGTTTGCGCTTTAATAAAATAATAATTATTACTTAATTCCTAACAGATGATTTATATTATTATCGACGTATAGAATACTTTTATGACAGCCAGTACATTCAGGTGCAAAAGTGATTCACGATTATGTGGGCGATAACGCCCCCTTATAGGCGCTGAAGGTCTAAAGGTGGTGTGAGACCCAGAAAAAAATGAGGGCGTTTTGTAAAGGCTTGGGGGGTGATTTATTTCATCTGGATGCATTTTAAATTTAAACAATTATGGGGGTGCTAAAACATAAATTGTTATGAGGGCATTAGACAAAATAAGTTTGGGAACCCTTGGATTACAGGATTGAGAAGAATTTTAAAATAAATGAATAAACGTAGGGTTAGGTATTAAGAAGTCCGCGACATGAAAAAACGTATAGGATTTAATATGTTAATAACTTAATAATTGCTAAACTATAATATTGTGATAACATAATACATATACTGTAAGTATATGTACATTGTATATTATGTAGGTCGCATAATAAGCTATAATATGCCAACATATAATAACATAATGAGCTATATGTAATGGATAATCTGTCGATAATCACGCATTAGTTATGACCAATTAGGTTAATGCATCCAACAATGTCACACACAACATATATACAACATACAACATATACAACATACAACATAGCGGCTCACCGCGCCTGATTGACTTGCGGTGATATAATCAATACATTCATTACATATCTCTGTATGCTGCACATAATATAATATTATATGTCGGGAAACATTATTATGTTACCTTAGTTACAACTTACAAGAATAATGCGGCGCGGGTTTGAATTAGGGTGAAGCCAAACGTGCGTAATTTGTGAGTTGAGAGTCGCAGAATTTCTGCCAGCCGAAATTCTGCCAGCAGAATTTCGGCTGGCAGAAATTCTGCTGCATTAAGTTTTATACAAAAGTCCTTCTTGATTCACACGAGCGTCATTTTGTGAGTCATGATTTGTATGAAAAGATATTTACGCGACCGAAAGTCTGCGACTCACGACTCACAAAATTACGCTCGTTGGGCTTCAACCTTAGTGTTATGGCTATGAAAAGATTAATTATTATATCGATCTACAGGGTGTAACAAAGTACAGGATGTAAGTGATAATACTTTAGGTCGTGTATAATAATTAAACGTCCCTTGTATATAGTGTTCACTGTGAAAGTAGCAGAGCTTTAAGAGTTAATTTTTTGTACAGTTTATTACCTTGGGCCTTGGGAGTTGGGGTATTTCTCATAGAAACATAGAAGTTAAAACTAACTCTTTCAGCGCTGCTACTTTTACATCCAACTTTGGTCTGTTACATGTGACTCATACACACCCTAAACTATTATCACTAATTTGTTCTGATACACTCTGTATACATGTGACACATACGCATCCTAAAATATTATCGCTTCGTTTTGTTATTATTGGAGATAGAGCATAGAGTATAGAACTATAGACTATAGATTATTAATATACCTTAGATAGAATAGATAAGTTTTAGTAGACCAGATATGTCATTTGCCGTCGCGGTGGACTGTGGTGGGTGATTTACTGATCTACAGCTGCACTGTACATTCTGTGGTTAAACTACTGTCTATGTCATAAACCTATAATGCTATATTAAGTCTATGGTCGGTAAAAAGTCGGTCTTGCGCCTGATCTCTCGCCAGTCGTGTCGGTCTTCCGTCTTACTGGGTTATAAGAGTAAAAACTAAAAGGAATAGAGAGTGCTCTTGTGTACAGCGCACACACTTGGGCACTACAAAATTACTCCTGCGCAACTGGCCTGATTTCAATGAAACCGGTGTGGGAGTCATTATTATGTATAATATCTTGTAGTGATTGTCCGCAATCACGATTAATCCCACGAGAACTCTATATTTGAACATGTTTCATGATAAAAATTCATCTTTCATTTTATAGATACTTTAATTTACGGGAACGAAGTGTGAACAATGTAATATTACAAACAAAATATACAGGGTGTAACAAAAATAAGTGATAATACTTTAGGGTGTGTACGTGTTCCTTGTAGAGAGTTCACTGTGAAAGTAGCAGCGCTGAAAGACCAAAATTTTTTTTCACATTTTTTTCGCCTTTCAGAGCTGCTACTTTTACAGTGCGCTCTCTGCAAGGAACACGTACCCACCCTAAAGTATTATCACTTATTTTTGTTACACACTGTATTTAGTTTTAGGGCTGTTATAGTTATCATAATTAAAAAAAATCGAATAGGAAAGTACGATTAACGCAAGACATAACGAAGTTAAGGACATCTAGTATATATTACTAGCTGTCCCGGCAATCGTTGTTTTGCCATATAAAGTATTTCGCCCATAATATTATTTTATTGAAGTGACTAAATAAGTATGGCACCATGGCATCCCGTCGCACAAACAATGGTCGCCGTCAGTCTCGAGTTGTAATAATTTACTATTATTTATTCAACAAATGCACTTTTCAATATAAAAAGTACCCAGTAGCCGATTCTCAGATCCACTGAATATGCATATAATACGATAAATTTGGTTAAAATCAGTAAAGCCGTTTCGGAGGAGTAGGTACGGCAACTAAAATTGTGACACGAGAATAATAATATTTATTTATTACAATCTAGATGTCGCCCGCAACTCCGTTGCGTCAAAAGTCGTTTATCGCACAAGAACCGTACATTTTTGCGGGATAAAAATACTCCTCTGACCTTTCCCGGCATTCAAGGTATGTTTATACCAAATTTCAGCAAAATTGGTTCAGCGGTTCGGGCGTGAAGAGGTAACAGACAGACAGATACACTTTCTTATTTATAATATTTGTATGGATTACAATTCGCCTAGTAAATAACTATACCTAATAGTAATACAAACGAACGCCTCAAGACTTCGAGTTAGTGTGGGCGCGAACACAGTACTAATTGCTGTACACTGAGCCAAATATTGTGCTGATACTCGCGTTTCGACTTTGTTTTTTTCATGAGATTCATGAAAAAAAAACCTGAAAACCAATGTGCCACTGCCTAGTAAATTTAAGTAGGTATTTAAAGCTTCGCGGTTACGTGACATATACATTGACTAAGTTTTTATACGTGGGAGAGCCATGCTTCGGCACGAATGGGCCGACTCGACCGGAGAAATACCACGTTCTCACAGAAAACCGGCGTGAAACAGCGCTTGCGCTGTGTTTCGCCGAGTGAGTGAGTTTACCGGAGGCCCAATCCCCTATCCCTTCCCTACCCTCCCCTATTCTCTTCCCTTCCCATCCCTACCCTCCCCTATTACCTCTTGAAAGGTCGGCAACGCACCTGCAGCTCTCCTGATGCTGCGAGTGTCCATGGGCGTTTGATTGCATTTATAAATTAACTGTAACAATCTCACCTAGAAAATCAAAGCCATTCTTAGCAATATACTCAGTACTCACATACGGTTTTGCTCGATAGTTTTACTCTAAATCGAGCAATAACCACCGTGTGGACCGCAAAACTGACAGTTCAAAGGCTCGCTTCGAGCCGGCCTCGATGGAATTAAATATATCAAATATGTCATTTCCTTCGATTCGGAGTAAAACTATCGAGCAAAACCGTATGTGAGTACTTAGCATTAAGATTAAATTCAAATACTTTTTGTCTTCAACAGAAACCACATAAACCACTTTAGGCGGCAAAAATAGAAAAACCTATGAACCCACAACTGAGATAAATAGTTTATCAATTAGTATGCGTGTCGGGGCATTTTTATGCAAATGCCCCCACGCCGGTGGTCCGGGGCCCCGAGGCGAGGCCCCCGCGTGCCCCGCGAGACATTTAACATCGCGACTGTACCTGTAGATTAAATCTTATCTCAAGATAAGTGGAATAATCTGCTTCAGTTCGGAAGTCGACAAACCAGTCTTATTAAACTAATTTTCACTCCATTTGTAGAATAGACTCGAATAAATTAGTTTTATTCATAAAGCAATTAAGTGGCTTCTATTAATTATTATGTTTTTAATCAAATAATTAGGAACTTATTATGAAAGTGTTATTAATTGCTCAATATTAAATACAAGTTGTATATAATATTATTATGAATGTTGTCTGCAAAATTGTTGCTCTGAATCTCGTTCCAGTAGAACAAAATACCTTATTGACATAGGTACTTACCTGTCGTATTTTGGTGTACAGTAGTGTCGGATTTACCAATAGGCTAAGTAGACTGGAGCCTAGGGCGGCAAATTTAGAGGGGCGGTAAATTTAGCTCCAATTTTTATCTTACAGAAGTAAAAAATTTCACCAAAACATTTCTTGTAAAAATTGCCGAGACGACCACATAAGGTTTACGGTTTACCTTGTGAAAAAGATATGAGATCTCATGTAGAGCCAAGCTTCTGAATCTACACGGCCTATAAACTCTACTGACCCTACTTTAAACAAATTCTACATACCAGTAAATATGTATGGCTTCGCCGTTTCGCTACTGCACAGGTAAGGGTGAAACCTTGTGTGGTCGTCTCAGCAAAAATTTTCAAAAAATGTTTTTGGTGGGATATGATTGTGAACTAAACTAACGTATTGAATTTCAAAGGTCAGTTATAGGGGCGGCAAAAAATTGAATAGCCTACAGGCGGCAAATTTGTATATCCGCCACTGGTGTACACCTATGAAACATACGCCAATCGATAGAGAAGATGTTTACAAACAATAAATACTCTTTGACAAAATGTCGTAAGTAACTTATATTATACTTTCTGAGTTATTTCAGTTTGAAAATGTAAAATAAATAACATTTTAGATATAATATACGACCTGAAACATTTCAAAAAGTAAGTAAGTAAGTATATAATTAACGACATTTTGTCAAAGAGTATATTATGTTGTTTCTAATTATTTTCTCTGTCCATTGACGTATGTTTCATAGGTGTATGCCACGCTCTTTACAAAAAGGTTTGAATTCTTTTGTTTAGCGGTTTAAAACGCGGAGGTGACAGACAAAAACTACTTTGCTAATATTCTTGGCAGTAAGCGCTTTTTATGTCAGATTTACGAATAAAGATGACAGTAAAATCAGCTAAAATCAAGAGCTCTAATCAATTTGATATAAATTATAATATTTCACCTCGATGGTGACAGACATAAATATTTTGCTAATAGTTCTTGGCAGTAAGCGCTTTTTATGCCAGATTTACGAGTAACGATGACACTAAATCAGCTAAAATCAAGAGCTCTAATTAATTTATGAATCACCAGTCACTAAATTAAGAGACTGGAAAGTTATCGAGGTATTAAACCTATTTAAAGCTGTTGGAGGTCATTTTGTCGTGTCGAAGTATCGAAATAATTTATTCAGCTAGGCCGCTAATAAAAACTTGATCGCTCATTCTAAATTCAAATTTCAAACTGGCCCCGCCATTTTGTTAATTGCTTCATTCTTATCGCAAAGTAAACACTGTGTTTATTGCTAGGCGAAAATAGTTTCAAACACTATGATTTATGGTGCACTTTTCCGTGGCACGCTCCGCCCACTTGACGCGTTGCCAAATTATCGAGGTGGCGCAATCGACCAATCGGCGGCGAGTATTTCCTGGCCTAGATTTAAGCAGCCAATGAGTGTAAGGCGCAGTTGCCCACGCGCACGCGATAGAACATTGTTTAGCTATTTGTCACTGTTGTACCTATCTAAATAGCGGCTATTTCTAATGATATTAATTAATTGTAGTCGTTTAATACAAATTAGATGAGTTATTAGATGCTCTATCATAAAATGTAGAGAATCGCTTACTTTTAAAACCACACATTTTTTATTATCCATATTTCTTCCCTTCTCAATATTCAGATTAGAACTCGAAATTCATTAATGGTGCGGGAACCGTGCGTTTTTCTACAACTTTCAAAATATCTCCGTACAATATTTCATCTAAATCAGTTCCGTAGTTTAAGCGTGAAGAACACACACAAAGGCAGACATACACATTTTCGTATTTATAGTATTGAGTAATTATTTTTATTATTTAGTAAGTATTTATTTAGTACTTAATATATTTAGTAAGGATTTTTTTATGAAATAAGGGTGCAAACGAGCAAACGGGTCACCTGATGGAAAGCAACTTCCGTCGCCCATGGACACTCGCAGTATCAGAAGAGCTGCAGGTGCGTTGCCGGCCTTTTAAGAGTTAATAGGGTAATAGGGGAGGGTAGGGAAGGCAATAGGGTAGGGGATTGGGCCTCCGGTAAATTCACTCACTCGGCGAAACACAGCGCAAGCGCTGTTTCACGCCGGTTTTCTGTGAGAACGTGGTGTATCTCCGGTCGAGCCGGCCCATTCGTGCCGAAGCATGGCTTTCCCACGTTGAAGGATATTATTGGATTTAATAATAAATAACATTTCACATTCATCAAATGAAATATATAACGTTTCACGGTTCACCTTTTAACCAGTAATTAATAAATAGTGATGCAGTTTTGGTGGCGAGCCAACCACTTAGCGCTGCGGAGCCGGACCGTGCCAGACTGTGCCAGATTGTGCCAGATCTGCCAGATACGCCAGATCTCAGGTCGGACTATTAATGTCCCTAAGAGAAGCATTAATTAATTGATCTGCTAAAATTATCTGCCACATAATATTTTTTAAGTCAAAAATAGTGTCGTTAGCAAAATAATTAGGTTGGACGAATTATGAAGACTGTGAATTGAGTAGACTGTAGACAGCTGCGTATTCGTATGGTCTCGGAAGAGAAAAGAAAATTATAATTTATCTGTAAATTATATTGTATCTTGTGCACGTTAAAGTTAGGCTATCTTTTTATACTATATGACTAGCTGACCCTTGCCACATACATTATTTCTAGTATCAATATAAAAAGTAGATAAAAAATTAAAAACCTATTCTCAGGCTTAACGAAGGTACATACAAAATTTCATTAAAATCGGTTGAGCCGTACCTATTGGAGGAGTTCGCGCACAAACACTGTGACACGAGTATTGTATATAATTAGAGATGTTCTAAAACCAGGTAAGTGTTTTAAGGACCACTTAACTTTAAGTAGTGTTTGAACATGCGCCTGCTGCTGAATCGGAATCCCATTATGATATACATTATACACTATGTTTGCTAACAATTGAGCTAAAACACTAGATTCTAGATCAAAGGCACTCTCGAGATGCGCGCCAAATGCACTAAACTAGATCTATTTAGTGCTTATCTGGACTAAACAGATGCTTTTAAATATTATTCATACCTGTTTAGTATTTGCGAATGATAGGTTAAACACACGATGGTACTACGTACTTACTTTAGACTTGTACCTACTAATGTGTTCTGTGCTATAGTGTCTATTAGCCTATAGGAAAGATCATTAGCCTATAGGAAAGATCAAAAAGTGGGGAGTGATGATGGTTATTATAAACATAGAGAAAAGAAGTCGGACACGAAGGGTCCCGTGCCGTAAAATGGCGTTTTTGTGTGGCCCCCTAAAATATTTATTTTAATAATTTTATTAAATAAATATTATTACCATCCCTTTTTGCTTCTCAGTAGGGTAAAACGTTTAAGCAACTAGACGGCGCCAGTATCATTAAAATCGGTTCAGCGGTGGTTCGGGCGTCAAGGGGTAACCAGACAGACAGACTAAAGATTTTCGCATTTATAATATAAGTATAGATTGTACAACAAATTGTCATTATTAGTGTTTTAATTGCTTAATGTAGTGGTTTAAATAATGAATGGCTATTAATATCATGTGAATTGTGATATATCATCATTGGTGTCGGCGGTCACGTGGAATACTATCACCAATCACAATACCGCAGCCCACAGCTCATCAGCTGAATTACAATAGCAAATGCGGCCCGTGACCTCGTTTGTGCTGAATGTCGTTTATCGCGCGGGAACCGTACATCCTTACTATAGCATTATTGCTAAGTACTCATCACATATCGTTTTACTCGATAGTTTTACTCCAAATCAAGCAAAAACCACAGTGTGGACCGCAAAACTCACAGCTCGAAGGCTCGCATCGAGCCGGATCGATGGAATTAAATATATCTAATTTCCTTCGATTTGGAGTAAAACTATCGAGCAATGCTGAATGTGTGGATGCAAGCCCAAGCCGTGGGTTTTAGGGTCCCCGCAGACTTACAATTTAAAGTTGGCCGACTATCATAAAAACCACAGAGATTGGAGCGGCATGGCGCTTCTATCTTGATCTATCTCTGTGGTTTGTACGATAGTCGGCCAACTTTAAATTGTAAGTCTGCGGTGACACTTACTCTACGTGTTGATCGATCGAGCAAAACCGTATGTGAGTACTTAGCATATAATTGCCAAAGTGCGTCTGACTGTCTAAACTCTAAACGCTAACGGCTGAAACGGTTTGAATGAAATTTTGTATGGAGATACTTTTAGAGATGGAAAAGGATATACTTAGGATTTTTTTTAAGTGAAATAAGGGGGCAAACGAAACGAACTACCGTCGCCCATGGACACTCGCAACATCAGAAGAGCTGCAGGTGCGTTGCCGGCCTTTCAAGAGGGAATACGCTCTCTTCTTGTTTGCAGATCGTATAGGTCCGGAAAAACTGCTGGTGACAGTTCGTCCCAGGGGATAGTTTTTATCTCGGAAAAATGTACAGTCCCTACGCCATAACCTACTTTCGTAGCAGCGGCGTTGCGGGCCTTTATAATTAAACGTCAGAGCCTATAAAAAAATTTAAGGAGTCAAATTTCAAGTCAAATCAAAGGTCATCAAATCAATTCAACTATTTAAGTGTGAAGTAACAGACATATATACTTTCCTATTTTTAATACTAAGGGTCAATTCTGACTGCAACGCGACGATGCATTTCTAAAGTACTGAATTTACAGATTTCATTTGCGTAAGACGTCTTGCGAATCTATCAAATCCATACAAATTTAGAAATGCATCTACGCGTCGCGTTGCGGTCTGAATCAACCCTAAAGTGTAATATGACGATGATCTATCAGTGATCACAATGATGAATGACCACTGACCAGTCATCAGGCGGCGGGATCAAAGCGCTTAGCCGTCGGTTTAACCACGTATATTATACACATGCACTCAGTTAAAAGTTACCTAGATAGTGGCTTAAATTAATTCCATCGATTGTTAGAGGTGAGAAGCTGTTATGTTTATTACATAAACTAAGTGACATTACTATAGACATGGGTTACACGGTCAGTCTGACATCAGTGCAGTCCATCGGTCTGATCCATAAAGTTAATATACCTAGTGGAATAGAGAAACAAAGGCCTGAGCAAGGGAGATGTCACTATCAGTAACACTGCGTGGTAAAAAGAGACGTGTGATACATGACAGCAGCACTCCTTTTTTGACGTCCAGTCGGCACGTGCCTCACGTTGACAATTTAATCTCATAGAAATCATGTTCAATCTTGCTTATGTAAGTGTATACGTACACATATTTTTACACACAGATGAAACCAATTTCGGTTTCGTTTGACAGCTCGAGATTGTTGCTTTATTCCGCTACGTATATTAACTTTATGATCTGATCCAGACTGACGGGAGAGTGATCGTGTAACCGTTTAAGTGATGGACTGATAATTTTTTTATCATGTACTTTCTGGCCATCAGTCTGAGACTGATGGACTGAACTGATGCCAGACTGACCGTGTAAGTTGTAACCTACTCTACAGGGTGTAACAAAAATAAGTGATAATACTTTAGGGTGTGTACGTGTTCCTTGTAGAGAGTTCACTGTGAAAGTAGCAGCGCTGAAAGACAAAAAAATTTTTTCACTTATTATCACTTATTTTTGTTACACCCTGTATACAGGGGACTCATACACATCCAGTCATGTGTATGAGTCCCCTGTATAGAGTTCACTGTCAAACTAGCAGCGCTGAAAGAGTAACTTTTTTTAATTATTGTACGGGCAAAAACACGCTGAGGCGCTCCCCGCTTGCCCACACAAATCACATAAAATTACAGACTTAGTAGATTATTTTGATAAATCCTCTCGTAGGGTTCAGCCTGCGTTTGCAATGTAAGCGCGGGAAAAAAATGACATCACATTAGAAACACCATAAAAACAGTATTTCTCCACTATTTAATGAATATTATTATACTTATAAACCTTCCTCTTTAATCACTCTATCTATTATAGAAAACTGCATCAAAATCCGTTGCGTAGTTTTAAAGATTAAAGGGAACAAAGGGACATAGGGGAAAAAAACGACTTTGTTTTATACTATGTAGTGATCATACACATTCTAAAGTACCTACTTTATTTAATTAATTAATTAATTAGGAACAGAAATTAAACAGTCAAACTAATGATAACCAAACCTAAAATAGTTCCACCCCGGGTGTCAGATTACTAATTCTAGGGATAACAATTCGGATTACCTCCCTCTCCCTCTGATGTAGACGTGTGAGAGGAACAGAGGATGCTCAATGAATAATTGTTACATATTAACGATGTCTAGTCATCGCCCCGATCGGAGATAAGCCGAGTGATGGGGCCTTGTCGATAGACTTGTTGCCGTTTTCAAAATAGTAGACGCCGTGAACTCAATTTTTAAATGACGTGAAAGTTAAAAAAAAAAAATCAAATAAAAAAAGTAGTAGTAGTAGGCGTAAACTGCACCACCATTCGATTTTTGCGTTTCTGTTAGCAGTTAAAGTTATAAAATAAGCTTTGAGTTTTCAGAATTAGGAAAGAATTTTCAGTAAGTACAGTGTTTGCTCTGTTGCTTGCACCGCAGAACCTACATATATTTTTTTCCATACTTTTCATGCAAGGTTAGTGAAAAGTATGGAAAAAGTTTTAGCATAGTTTTAGTCCCAATACATGGGGTAATTGTTTCGAAAACGGGTTTCTGCGCGATAAAAAAAAATTGTACTACGCAATAAAATCTACTGCATCTACGAGTACTGCAGCGTAAACACTGTATAGTTTCTCGATAAACAAATTTTATTTTTATCGACTGTTAAATTATCGACACGAGCACATCTCTAGCAGCCCTAGCAATAATAGCCGCGAGTTCTATTGATTCTGTATCACGCCACCGGCTAACTGCCAGTTAGTTTAACTGCAGTTAAACTTAACTATTAATGCGACCTTGCTCGATAGTATCTATTTTAGTGTTTCGATTTTACTAACTAGGTTTACAGAATTTGGTTTGAGGTGAAGGATACTACTTTAAAATAATTATGAAACGTTGAGATATTAATGTTTCGTGGAATGAAGCACAAAATAGACGTTAAGAGCCCATATGACCCTAACTTGACTACATACTTTAACCTAGATCTCAAAATCTGTAAGGTCTAGAAAACTGATTTTTTGACACAAGTAACTTCAGTTCATAAAGATTAAATGCTCAAGAGTCAAGACGAAAACACGATTACTCAAAAAATGCTCGATAGTTTTTTTTTTACAAAAAACCTTGTTTTAGACACATTTTTGCTTGGATCTTCGAAGTTTGCTGTCTTTTCTTTAATATTTTTTAATATCTAAAAAGGTATTGATAAAACCTAAATTTGCTCAAAACACTTTTTTCATAATCATTATAGTTCGTCTTTTATTCAAGTAAAACTAACTCGGCGATGATTCCGCGCCGTCCTTTTTCACCTGGCATATGAAAGACGGGCGTGAGTGTGAAGAGAGAAGGACGATGTTTGATTTTTAGAGTCAGGTGAGCTCTTAATACAGCATTACATGTGTTACGTGCTGCCATGCACGCATGGTCGTTTATTGTATTGCATGATTGATGTGAATGACATGCAAACTACGTGCTGTACATTGATTGACAAGTTGTTTAATTTTTTGTCCTGCAATGTGTACATTACATGCACACATGATCGTTTGGCGATCAGCATGTCATGCAACAATTAATACTGCCACGTTGATGCATGTCATGCTCAATTACCGTCTTTAGAAAGTTACTTTACGTTAAGACTTTAGTAGGTATAAACTTATGAGTTTTTTACTGATAAATGATAATAATAATGAAAATACGGAATTGTATTTTCATTGTTATCTGTTTGTCCGTCTGTAATCTGTATGTTACCTTTTAAATTCAATTTCACGTTGGTCTATGATGGACCATGAATACAAGTGAGTATAGTGGGAAATTTTCGTCCATGATCGCCCATGCCTTACCTCAACATTTACCTAAACCTCTAGTAACATACTATGTTATTAAATGTAATTACCGGTATAATATGCTGTATCTGTCACATATGTAAACTAATTCCGGTAATGACTCGTATGCGGTGTCACTCCCGTTGTTCTGGGTAATTGAAAACGACACGTTAGTCCGTCTGTTTGTCATAACATTATTTATATTTAGACATACATAACGCTTTAATAAACAAACTCACGTTTTAGTTGTAACGAAATATTATGTTTTCCAGGACTCTCGACTGTTTACACCAACGGTCTCCTAACGCTAAGTCCCTAGCGATCTTTGCGGGTCAAATAAAACTTAAAACAAACACATTTAAAAAAAGTAATGTTTTGCAAAAGTTCTTACGCCCTAAGGACGAACGTGACACACAAAAATTCGTGAAATCTTGAAGGATATGTACCCTTAATGGCCGCTAGGGGACCACTTAGCGTTAGGAGGCGGTTGGTGAAAACACGCATCAAAGTCTTAAAAAATTAACGTCAATTCACAGATGGACATACCACATCTACATAAGCCCTTTATTCCCTACGTTTGAGCCAAATATTATAGCAATTTTTGATGTGCATGTATGTTTGTCCCACCGCAGCGCCAAAACTACTGAACTGATTTTAATAAATTGGGTGGTATATTATTCGTCTAGCCGAGTTATTGTTTTCAATTTACGATTATTTTTGATTTACGATTATTATGATTTATGCAGATCATGATAAACATATTTTGTATCCCTATTTAGTGTTCCCCCTTTTGATATTTCACCCCCACATGGGGTGTGGGATAGCCGAAGGGATAAATCAAAAATCAACTGCGGATATAGGTTTGAAAGAGATTATTAGGGGTTGTGTAAAACCGGTAAAGTGCTAGCCGGACTCGCGCAGGTACATAACAGTCAAAAACATAATATTGAGAATTGAGATCCTCATTTGAATATGTCATTTTATGAGTTTTTAAAACGGCACCAAAGTTACATACCTTTGTGATAATTTCGTCGAACGCTACAGATTGTAACTAAATAACATAGGGTATGTGTAAACTCTAAACGGGTATAGAGTTCACTGTGAAAGTAGCAGCGCTGAAAGAGTAACTTTCTTAACTTTTGTATATAAATCACAAAAAAATAGCTTTATCAGCTCTGCTGTTTCACAGTGAACATACACACCCTTAAGTATCATCACTTTATTTTGTTACACCCTGTAGTTAAGGAGATACGGTATTTACCCTATAGCCACATTGAAATTGACTCTGTTCAGGGCTTAACTGCTAAACATTCTAACACATAGACTGTAGGTCATACTAACATATAAACTGTAGATCAGACTACAGTAATCGATAACACAATCAGCGTCGACATGTCACACACCACATCGCGGTGTACGGTGACCTTGCTACCGATTTAAAGAGGACACTGTCCTGAATTAATCCTTATCCTTACTAACATTAGAAAAACGCTCTCTCACTTGGAGTCTGTCTGTAACATATTCACGCTCAAACGGCTGTACCGATTTAGATATTTGGTATACAAATACATTGAGAGACAGGAAATGTCATAGGATAGTTTTTCTTGCAAAAATGTACGGTTTTGGCTTATACGTGGGAGAGCCATGCTTCGGCACGAATGGGCCGGCTCGACCGGATAAATACCACGTTCTCACAGAAAACCGGCGTGAAACAGCGCTTGCGCTGTGTTTCGCCAAGTGAGTGAGTTTATCGGAGGCCCAATCCCCTACCCTATTCCCTTTCCTACCCTCCCCTATTCCCTTCCCTTCCCTACCATCCCCTATTACCCTATTCCCTCTTAAAAGGCCGGCAACGCACATGCAGCTCTTCTGATGCTGCGAGTGTCCATGGGCGACGGAAGTTGCTTTCCATCAGATGACCCGTGTGCTCGTTTGCCCCCTTATTTCATTAAAAAAAAAAAAAAAACTATCAGAGAAATTGATTCCTATGCAAATCGGGGACCTAAGTAGTTTGAACCCAGCTGACAGATCACAATTAACATTGAATTGACATATTCGACCAAATAACGTTGGTCTGTCAATTGCATAGGAATCAACTTCCTCGATGGTACATATGTACTTTTATTGCTATGGTGTCCCAGTGAAAAAAAAAATCGTCAAATACTATTGTGTTAGAATTTTTAAAGTTATATTATATTATTTTTTTAACATTTGTAAGATAAGGAATTTAAGTACCACTAATATTATAGTTTGACAAATTAAAAATGGTCTCCTCATAAACTCAATACAGCTTTCATAATTCATACACATTGACAAATATTGAAATAATCACACTTAACATCATATCCCCTTTTCTCTCTGCCGTGTGGTCACCCCGGGTCCCTCCCCCTTAGCCGCTAATGCGCAATCAATAATAATAATTAGCCCGCTGTTTGTAGCTCTGTGAGCTGTGGCCTGTGAGCTCTGCCTCGCTGAGGTGAAGCGGTGACCAAGAGTTGGGTGCTTGACGGACAGTCCTGACACCAGCGAGTTAATAACAAAATTGGTTCGTTGAAAAAAAAATATATGAGAAAAATCATTATTTTGCATCTGAATAAGTCACGTGATTATATCAGCCTGAATCTTCCTAATATTTTTTATTTCACCATTGGAACTCACGAACTTCCAGTTCAGTGCCAAGTAACCACTGAACCACAGAGGCGTTGACTTCTCGTTTTTAAGGTACAGGTTACAATGTTTTTGCAGTAGAATATACATACTTAAGTACTTTCCCTCGTGTATTATCTTTCAATGCTTTAAAGGGGTGAGTGACAGACGTGCGAGTAAGTACGCGGACTTATGGCTCGACGATCTCAATCGCCTGTGTTTTAGCAAAGCCGCGAGCCGCGAGCCTGGGGCATGGTAATCCAGTGTGAGCGATTCTCGTGTGTCACCGATGCGAGTCGAGTAAGTTCGCGAACTTAAAACCCGCGTACTTTAAGTTCGTAGTCTATCAGGCACTTTAAATTTCTAAGGGCCTGTTTCACCACTTCCTGATAAGGCTACCACCAATTAACTTGACAGATCAAGTGTGGAGAATCTGTCAAAAAAGTTGTGAATAGCCTATTAGGCACTTTATCAAAAAGTGGTGAAACAGATCCTTAATGTCGCACGCAACTCCGTTGCGCCAAAATTAGTTTATCGCGTGGAAACGGTACATTTTTTTGTAACGAAAACTTTCCTAAGTCCCGGGATGCGAAGTATCTTCGTATCAAATTTCATCAAAATCCATTCATTCGATTAAGAATGAAGAGGTGACAGACAAATAGAGACACACACATCTGCATTTATTATTATATTAATACGCAAGCGAAAAACTTTGGATCCCTTTTGACGAAAAATGCGGAAACATAGGTGAATGAAATTTTGCACAGCTACAGTTTATATGGTGAAGGAGTGCATCGAGCTAATGTTATTTTGAAATTATGCTTTTATCATACATTTTTTTAACAAATAAAACATTACACACACTACAATGTGCACACTACCATATTTTTGAGTGACAAGCCTATACATACGAATTATACTCTTTTGTTTATGGTTGAAGTTTGTTGTGAAATTAAAAATGGATTGTTGTTTTTTTTTTTATTAAATCTGAAATAGTCAGTACTTTAAACGGGTTTAAATTTGAACGAAATTTGGTAGAAATTCGACCATTTGGCGATCTCTAGTAATATTAACACAGCGTAAGAAAAAGTTCCATAGACTGTGATATTAGCAGATAATGTATGGACACCAAATCTCGTAGCGCCGTGCTACGCGCCGCAGCGCGCTCGTAGCGGTATAACATAATCACATAACTTGCTAAATATAATTATTCACCGGAAACAAATACGCTAATTCGACATAGCGGGGGCCTCGCGGGGCCCCTGATGGTCCAGAAGGCCCCGTTAGGCCCCAAAGTGGCCGGGGCCCAAAGTGCCCCCGAGCCCTCGATTGCCCCAAAACGCCACGAAAGCTCCAGTAGGATTTGCCTGCCGCGGAGGCCCCGCATTGCCCCGAAGGCCCCAGGTGCCCCCGCTTGCCCCGGGTCAGCGACATGACATTAATTAGCGAGGCAATTACACGGAACGCATTGTGTTGATGTGTGATGACGTCACAGACGCTCGCTTGAACGTGCCAGCTGCTTGCATGAGTTACTGGCGTTAGCATCACATATTGCTTAAGTAATCCATGCTAATATTATAAATGCGAAAGTGTGTCTGTCTGTCTGTATGCCACGTCTTCATGCCCAAACCGCTCAACCGAATTTGCTGGGCATGGAAATACGTTGACATAGGATACTTTTTATTCCGGCAAAATGTACGGTTCCCGGGCGATAAACGAATTTTAGCGAACGGAGTTGCGGGCGTAATATAGTCGTTTATAATTGTTAGTTAGATTTGTGGCACAAATTACTATGTTATAATAGATGTAGCATAGTAATATTTTCAATTTTTTCCTGGATGTCCTTTCTCGGGACTCATCGTAGTTTGACGAGGCATACATGCTTAACGCATATAATATATTTGTAACTTTGGATGCTAGTTCTACTGGTGATAGATGAAATTTAGTAAAAACATAATTGGAGTCCCGGGAAAGGACATAATATAATATCGCCGCAATGTAATGTAATGAATAGGTATATTATTGATAATTATGCAAGCCGTATATTATTCTTCCAGTCCCGTGTTATTGACAGCCCTGGGGCTCCACTAGGGGTGCGGGGCCCATGGCGCGGGGGCCGGGGGCACATTTGTCCCTTTTGTTGTGATGTCTCAGGTCCCCGCTGGCCCCTAATTGCTTGTCAATATAGTTTGTAAATATGGACATAGATACTGTAGCAATGTAACATAATAATTCCGTGATAAAAACAAAAGATAATATTATTTTACTTTGCGGAGATAAAAAGCTGGCCAACTGTGTATCAGATATGGTTCCATAGATTCTAATATTTAAAATTGGACGCTGTTTAGGCGACGCCTTGATAATGGGCATTGTCCAAAAAAAATCACATGTACTTTTTATATTTTTTTTAATTAAATAATTTTTTATTTAATTAAAAAAAATTTAAATTTAAATTTAAATTAATAAAAATTTAAATTATTTAATTATTTTTTTTAAATAATTAAATAATTTTGAAATTCGTTGGCTAGTTTTTTCTCAATAAATTTTTAAAGTTTCGCTCTGACGTCATCATCGGCCGCAATTGACCTCTGTAGTATGTTTTAAATTTCCTTTCAATCTTATTTATAATGGCTGGTTCGTCAAATAAAAGTTCTCATTATGTGAAAGCTGATACGAGAAGCTTACCAAAAGTTCGAAACTTAATGTTGGTCGAATTTATTGCTAACTAGCTGTTGAACGCGACTTCGTCCGCGTGGACTTCAGTTTATAGCGCGCGATGTCAACAAAGTTGGTGTCAAAAGCTTTTATTAAAAAAAACCTGGTACCCCCTTTAATCAAAACAGCTGTGCAGTGTGTACATAATATTTCATTTTTTAAAATTAAACTTTATATTTTATGCCAAATTTTAAAGCTTATTTAGCCCCCCAATTACACAGCTTTACCCATAAACTATTTATCATTGATAGGTTTAAGGTTACGTCACTGTATATAATATAAAGTACTGACTTATTAAATAACGTAAAAAAGAAATAGCAATCGAAAAAATTGAAACTCGAATGTACGATGATACCACTTCTTATAGAAAGATGTTGGGCAAGCGTTAGCGCGATGTAAGAGACAAACGGCGCCATCTAGTATGAATTTTTGGAACTAACTTAATTTGAACAAATTTTCGTATTTTCGCCCCCTTACAACCCTTTTTTCCAGTAAAAAAGTAGCCTATCAGGCTTTAGACTATCTGTATACAAAATTTCATTACAATGGGTTCGGTAGTTTTGGCGTGAAAGCGAGTCAGACAGACAGACAGACAGAGATACTTCCGCATTTATAATATTAGTATAGATTTAACGCCATTAAAGGTCAAACAAAGGTTAAACATATTTGTTCAAAAATATAAGTAACTAATGGGTATTTTTTTCGTTTATATACAGAAAAACGATCACTGACCTTATTCCTCGAAATGTTTTTGTAATGAGCAAAATTTAAAAAAAATGGAGCGATATCGATTTTTCTCAGCAATGACTAAAGCTAAGAAATTATAGTTCATTGTCAGTATTCATCATGTCTTTGTCTTTGAATTATCCATAGCATAACACGATTGGTTAACTTTTATAACACAGAATAATCAATCAAAAATACCTCTGTAAAAATGCATTCCTATTTTGCCAACAGAGGAGAGTGATTTAACCTTCCAAAATTTGTACATAGATTGGTTCAAGCATACACTTTAATTTGCCCATAGCTTATATGAAATGTATTTATGGTTTTTAAATTACGCGACAAAAACCATTTTGTCGCTTACGCCCTTTCCATTTTTTGCTGTTCCATTGCTTGTTTTCTACAGGAGGCCGGGCCGGCCTCTCATAGAAAACAAGCATTCTAAAACATATCCAAAACGGTTTTTTACTTTAACGCGGCGTCACCTTAAGCATTCGTGTACTAACCCACAAAAAATTACGTATTGAGTTACGAATGCAGTTATGTTCTTTAAATAATTTAGAACAAGACTGCATTTATAGTTCAGCAAAAAAAAGTGGGTTAGTACACAAAATATGCTTAACAGCGACCATAATATGTCCCCTATTTTGTTATTAGAATTATGTTCTCAAAGTACCTGACTGAAGCCACAAATGGACACTTAAGAAAAAAACAAAAGAAATATAATATCTCAGTTCAAAAATATTCTTTGTATGTACATTGTACCATCGAGGAAATTGATTCCTAGGCGGTTGACAGACCAATGTCATTTGGTCGGATCATGTCCATTCAATGTTAATTAAGATCTGTCGGCTGGGTTTGACGTAACTCGACCAAAGTACGTAGGTCCCTCATCTGCCTAGGAATCAACTTGATAAAACTCTCACATTTTGTCTTATATCCCAAATTAACCATTCTACGCTTACCAACTTATATCTAATTCTTCCATTTCTACGTTCCAGGTGAAAATCTGGTTCCAGAACAGAAGAACGAAATGGAAGAAGAAGGACAACATATCGAACGCAGAGGTAGCAGAACTGAAACAGCAGAACAAACCTGTAGAAGAGAAGAAAGAAGACAAAGAAGATCCCCTAGCCCTAGACATGTCGAAGAAGAATTGTAACAAAGCGCTGAGCGAGAAGTTAAAAAACTCTAAAGTGCTCTCCCCCAAGCCCAGAAGACCGGAGAAGATTCTGGAATGTGACACAGACATAGAGAGTAAGATATCCATAACTAAAATAACCAATAAGTTGTCCAGCACAGACCTCTCTGAGACCAGTGTATCTGTCAGAAGTTACACACCTGACTCCAAAGAGTTGAAGTATGAGAGTATTCTGAGAGATGTAGAAATGTAAGGCCCAGAGTGTAAATTAGAACTTTGTAAATCGTATTGAATATCATATTGTTGTCTCTTTTTTATGAAATGAACTAGGTGACGAGCAGACGGTTCACCTGATTGTGAAAGTAAACAGCCAATAGACAAATATCACCAGAATTTCACTAGTAACTCCAACTATTGCAAGAGTTTTTGGTCTAAAGACCCACAGCTTAGGGGACAGTTCATATTATAACATGACGAGGCTTTGCGATGCATTTTATAAATGATTCATTTAAAACTGTACTTTATTTATTACACAAAAAGATACACATTGAAATAACAGACTTCGATCCGCGTCGTTGTTTCTGCTGCCTGGCGTCTGCTGCCATTTTTCATGGCTTATCGCTTATCAGTCATCAATTATCTCAAAATACATTGTTTTGTCTCGTCACATTGCAAAATAACTTCAATCTTACTTGGTGAAACCCAGCATTTAAGCGATGTTTCTCGCTGGTTTTCTGCAGCCGGGCTGGCCCATTCGTGCCTTTATTCAATGTGTAGCTTCATCGCATTTATTCAATGTGTAGGAAAGAGATGGCACGGTATTTTGACAAACGATTCATGACCCAAGGTCTTAGAGAACAAGGATAAAAATTGTAAATTAAATTGTGCCTATTAAAATGTGGAACTTTTGTCAGCAATGCTCTTCTGATCCTACTAGAATCTATTTATATATTTTTTCAGTTTTCAAAGGCTACAAACAATGAAATATCTTCTTGGAAAGCTTTATTTACTACTTTATTATTTCTAATGTCTGTAATCTGTACGAATCTCTACTTAACAAACGATTTAAACGATCTACTTTTTGTTTACATTACAATGTAAATTTAAAACGATTGTCGACTGTAGGTCCTCACATTGAGGCAAACTTGGTGGTAAAAAAGCATCAGTAGGTATACGAAATAATACTGGGATTGTATTATTATATATATTATTTTATAAATACTCAGTAGATGTAGAGTGTAGAGGGAATTACATCCGAATATTATACTCATAATGGTCTCGATTTATATGCGTACGTCCGAACGGACGGATTGGCCGCCACATCGAGTCTAAGCGCCCTTCCACACGACGTTTTTTACGCTCGTTTGTATCGATACAAACGCAAGTTGTACGCTCAGCAAACGCAAGGAAGCCGACACGTTTTAAACTTTATATCTGCCAAAACGCGACGAAAACGAGCAGAAGACGAGCGCATCAGAAACGCGCGTCGTCAGTGCGCAAAAAATACGTCGTGTGGTAGTCCTTAAAGGATTAAGGTAGCCCTTAAGTGGGCGACTAACCCTAAAGTGTCGATTTTATAATTCATTTTTATACTTGAAAATAAGCCTCGAATTGTTTCATTTTCTAAAATTAGATACTACATTATATTTCCGAGAATTCGATCTGAGCAAAAACACGATATCTTAAAATTTTCTCGATAGAAAAAAATTACAAAGATGCATCTAATTTTCACGAATTTTTCATTTACTGCCATAACCGTGCATTGGACTAAGTTAATATTCTAACACATTGTATAAAATTCTATCATTGAGAGATCGACCTAGCGGATTTTTAAAATGTTGTATATTTATCGAGTTATTGAGAAAAAACTAATTTGGCGATGAATCCGCGTCGTCCTTTTTCACCCGGAATATTATGAAAGACGGGCGTGAGTGTGAAGAGAGAAGGACGATGTTTGATTTTTTGGGTTAGTCGCCCTCAAGTAATGATAATATTATAGTACAAGCGCTCGGGAAGAATGAGGCAATACCCCTACTCCTAATGTTTTTAGGTGATCTCAGATATTTTTATATTGTCATTAATGTTCTATTCAAATGTCGGTAAAAATTCGAGAAAGAGTTACTGAAAATCTAAAAGTTTTCTGACGCAAATGTGTGAAATTGTTAAATAACAATATTGACTAAATTGTAAATAGTAGAGTTAGCTTGCGTTTTGTGTAAAAACTTAACAAAAAATATAATAAAATAAAGTATAATGCATTTTTATTTAACAGTCTTATTTTACTCATAAAGACATTTCACAGAACTTAAACAGGTTGTAATAAAAATAAGTGATAATACTTTAGGGTGTGTACGTGTTCCTTGTAGAGAGTGTGAAAGTAGCAGCGCTGAAATACCACTTTTTTTTTCACTTTTGTATGGGGAAACTTGTGACGCTCGGGCCTTTGCCCATATAAAAGTGAAAAAAAAAACGTCTTTCAGTTTCGTCGTGAACTCTCTACAAGGAAAACGTACACACCCTAAAGTATTGTCACTTATTTTTGTTACACCCTGTATATTATGTAAATTCAGGGTATGCTGTCCTGTCTCATGTATGTGCTTTTTCCCAGCGCCAGAAAAAGATAAGCAAATCATGTATTATTTATTATACGCTGTAGAAAATGGCTTTATTAGTAAGAGCCAAAAGGGCATATTGTGCTGTTTTCTATTGTTTTTATTTTCTCTTGTTTCTAAGGTTTAGTTTGTAAATTATATTTTTTTTCTATCTCTAAAGATTTAAAAATTGTTTAAGGTCGATTACTCAAAATCTACTAAAATGTTTTATAATGTCAAAAATATAAAAAGCAAACTCTGTAATAAAGAAACCTGTAGAAACCCCAAAATATTCGTACTTCGTACTAATATTATAAATGGGAAAGTGTGTCTGTCTGTCTGTCTGTCCGTCTGTCTGTCTGTCTGTTTCCTCTTCACGCTCAAACCGCTAAACCGATTTTGCTGAAATTTGGCATGGATATGCTTTGAGTCCTGGGGAAGGACATAGGATACTTTTTATTCCGGAAAAATGTACTGTTCCCGCGCTATAAACGAATTTTGGCGCAACAGAGTTGCGGGCGTCATCTAGTTATGTTATATTATTAGTTTAAGCGTTATCTGATTTGAAGGAAAAAATGTAAAAAAATTAAAAAGTTAGTTCCTATTATTTTGCATTTTCATACACTTCGGATAAGAATACAAAATTTTGTCAATTACCTAGTTTACTATTTAAAGATTATTTTCAGACTTTGTAGTACCTTTAGATGCAAAAGTACAAAAAATATAATATACCATTCTACTAAAAGTATAGCAAAGAATATTAAAAATATTGATCGCCACTTACAACCTTATTAATAAACGAAAAATATGACAGGACTATCTAACTTTGCTGTCGTTTTCTGTTAAATGGTTTTTTCAACGTAGAAGACAAGGACAGAAACATTTTACTCCTGTTTTATACTCCGTTTACTAATAAGGCCGTCAAAGTTTCTATAAGGGCCGCGCCGTACCGGAATGGCAGCGGCGAGGCGAGCACTTTCAGTGTCATATGATTTTAAACTTTATCTTCATTATTATAATAGATAGTATCGCTTGAAAAATCGCGGCCACCGGCGGCCATTAGCGGCCATTAGCGGCCACGAGCGGCCACGAACGAGCGGCCACGGCCGTAGACTTCTCAAGTGCTCGTCTCGCCGCTGCCATTCCGGTGTAGCGCGGCCCTAAAGTTTGATGACACGACCGACTTAGACTATAGATACCTAAAACTTGTTTTACCTAATATTAACAGTATTTATAATAAAATGCAATACAAGATCTGGATTTTACTGTACATACGTATAGTTTTAGTGAGAAAACCTGCAGCTATTCATGATATTAGAAATGCAAAAGTCTGTTTGTTACCATTAGGTCAAACCGCTAAACCAATCCTTTTCCGGGAAAAATTTTATAGGCCGGGAAAAATACTCGGCTATTATTTAGTGCGACAAATGTGCGAATTTGCGGGCGATATCTAGTAAAGCCATGTCAATATGTAAAATAGTTAGATTATGTATGCTTTACAAATTATGTAGCTTGAGTTCAGACTTCGGATTGTGAAATAAAATGATTTTTACAGCATTGGTTTTACATTATTCCCCTTACCCACAAAATATTATATTAGTTGTACCAACCTTACCTAAAACTATTTAGTAGTAAATCAAAATACTTACATCTATCTTACCACTCCTTGATGACTTTACGGAACATAATACATTATTTTAAATACTGTGTACAGTCAAAATGAAATAAGGTGTCCCCAACAAGGATTAAAAAATCAATGAACATTGACCTTTTTAGTCTAGGAGCTATTTGAAAAATTCTCGCGCCTCATTATATTTTAGTTAAGTTAAGAAAAAATTTAACTCTTAGGCACTGATTATTATTAGCTGATATTCATCGTAAAATCTCTTGGTCACTCTTCGAATGATAAACTCCAAATTTGAGTGATATACTTACTTAAGATATGAATACTTCAAACTCAGTACTCATTGTTTAAGCAAAATACGATATCACCCGACTAGAAATATCTGTCACTTCATTGTCAATCGCGGTTTGTATAGAAATTAGAAAACGATAAACTATGACAAGTATATTGACAGGAGTCAATAACCGCTACGGACTGGTCACGACTCATGACATTATGAGAATAATTTATTTAAATAGATTTAAATAATAAATTCAAAATATGCAACGCAAAGTCAGAAGCTCTATCTAGTGGTCAGAGGTGAGACTTCCGATTAGCTGAGTTACTCTACAAATTCAGTGATTCAAACCTTTAAAAAAGTATATTGTTGCGCCATCTGTGTTATATAACTAAAACTATAATTCAAGAGAATAAGCACGTCGTTGTATAAAACGTCGTATAGATGACGCTGCAGTTACTTGCTAGTTTCCACAACTGAGTGTTTTCGTTCAATCACAGTAGATGGCGCTAGTAATAACATTACACTTTACAGTATATTCTGCAGGACCAATTAATATTATTAGTACGCGTACTTATATAGCAATTAGTAGGTATTTTCATTATTTACTTTTATATAAGACAGTAGTATACAACTAGATGATGCCCCAACCCCGTTGCGCCAAAATGTGTTTATCGCGCGGGAACCATAATATATATTTTCCGGGATAAAAAGTATCCTATGTCCTTTTTCCGGGACTCAAAGTATCTACTTACATAGACTTATAAATATGTCTGGTCTAGGTACATACAAATGTGTGACTGAAAGCGTACCAGCCGAACCTTTGCGCCTGCTATTTTATAGTTTTTTGATCGTCGTTTTTTTATACATCAATTAAATCAAGTCAAAAAAACGAATCGCCCTAGATATATTCTTTGTCTTTAATTCAGTGCAAAAATTATCTGAAAATTCCAAATTATTTGGACATAGTATGGAAAATTCGTTAAAAGAAGAGGTAAGTTTAGGATTTTTTCTATCGAGTGAAGTTCATGATATTGTGTAATGGAATATAAATTCCACTGTGTTAGATCCTTAACTAACACATATATTTTTTTCAGAATTTAAATAACTATATTTTTGTGTCTACTGTCACTTTTAAATCTTGAAAATCGTCCGTTTTTGGGAATACAGGGCCTTAATGCTGGCATGCTAAGGCCGAATGAGTAAATTGTATCTAGCTGTAATTTTCTATGAATCACGAATGTATGTTTTTATTCTATTGATACAAAACTGTATTTGGTCCTAAAAGAAATAAATGAAATATAATGAAATTAATAAAATATTATATAAATAATATAAAATTATAACTGTTTGTTTAAACTTCCAATCCCTATTTATTTTTTATTTTTAATGAAATAAGGGGACAAACGAGCAAACGGGTCACCTGATGGAAAGCAACTTCCGTCGCTCATGGACACTCGCAGCATCAGAGGAGCTGCAGGTGCGGTGCCGGCCTTTTAAGAGGGAATAGGGGAGGGTAGAGAAGGGAAAAGAGTAGGGGATTGGGCCTCCGGTAAACTCACTCACTCGGCGAAACACAGCGCAAGAGCTGTTTCACGCCGGTTTTCTGTGAGCCCGTAGTATTTCTTCATGCCGAAGCACGGCTCTCCCATAGGCTAGCATAGGCCGCTATTTTGGACGTTTCCAATGTGCCAGACAAAGGCAAGCCGACTTTATGTTAACAATTTACTAGAAAGGGGGATACAATATAAAGTATAAGGAGAAAATAAAATATCATCATGTATGATAATATTATCATGTACTTACTTACTAATATTATATTGTCGAAAGTTTCTGAGTGTGTAAGTATGTTTGTTACTTCTTTACGCTTAAATGGCTAGAGTGATTTCATTTTATTGCTAACTCTTAGATGTTAGCTGACATTCTGGGTTAACACTAACGGCCGTTCCCAATATCTATCTCTGGTTTTGCCCTACTAGAGATAGGAATAGCTCACATTTGACATAAAAATGTCTAACGGCGGTTCCCAATATTTGATCTATCTCTGGTTTGGCCCTACTAGAGATAGGAATAACTCACATTAGACATTAGAGACATATATTTTATGTCTAATGTGAGTTATTCCTATCTCTAGTAGGGCAAAACCAGAGATAGATCAAATATTGGGAACGGCCGTAAGTGTTCTATTATAACGCAATTTACTTATACCTAAAAAACCGTGTGTAACACCGCGGGGCACAGCTAGTTAATCTTCTTATATTAAGAGGATACACCAGGGGTTAGGGAAATGAAAAAAAAGTACGTGTAATATCTGTAGCTGTCTCCTTTACCTCAAGCCTATACCGCAGAATGCGATAGAGACAACTGCAGAAAATCCAGAAAATCAACGATTCGTTGTCCCCTGATTCCTTTCCCAAAACTTAACCGATTTAAGTACTTTTTTCATTAAAGATTAAAACAAGGCTGTGTTCCTATGTTTTGCTTTTTTTTGTATAATCTAGCCAAATCTGTTTTCTGGACGTTTGAACACAGCGGAAAATCTGGCCATTTTTTTAGGTTTTTGAACGTTCATATCTTATTTAATAATTAAATTATGAAAAAAAAGAAAACATAGGGACATTGTATTAGTGGCCGTAGATATTCAGGAAAAAAATTATAACTCTACTAGCATTATCCAGGGAGGAAACAGGGGACAACGTTTGTATGGAAAAAAGGGCGGTGTGGACTCCTCTTAAGTATAATATAAAATTCTTGTGTAACACTGTTAGTTACCATACTCCTCCGAAACGGCTTTACTGATTTTTTTTTACCAAAATACTCTTTCGAAACGGCTTTACTAATTTTTACTAAATTTTATATGCATATTCAGTAGGCCTGAGAATCGGCTACTGGTTACTTTTTATATTGATAAGTGCATTTGCTGAATAAGATATAATAGTAAATTATTACAACTCGAGACTGACGGCGACCATTGTCTGTGCGACGGGATAGCAATGGACGGTGACATACTTGTTTAGTCACTTCAATAAAATAATAATAGGTAGGTAACTATAGGTAAAAATTAAAATACATTATATTATCGTAAAATAACGTATGCCGGGACAGCTAGCAGTAATGTATAAGAAGATAATAATAAGGATATCTTCCACAGCCAATTTATCTGTATAAATGCCCTAACAACCCGTAGGATAGATGTGTCTGACCTCTGTTTACGGCCTAACGCGACCGCCATACTTCACCAGTAATTGGACCCCCGATTACTGTCTTGTGTCACTAACAGTTTATATGTATTAGAAGCTAATTAGATCTATCAGAATTTGAGATAAATCACAAGAGAAAAAGTTATAATAACACGAATAAATTGAGACTAATAAAATATAAGTAGAATAATAATTATTAATATTAAAAACTTTACATTTTTTCATAGCATATAGTCGTAAATTTAAAAAAATATGGCTAACTAAATGAATGTAAAATGTTCCGATTTTAGAAATGGTTCATGCGGAAACCGGCCTTATTTTGTTATCGAGTCTAATGACTAATAAACTACCGACATATTTACCAAATGTCGGCCAACAATAAGTAAATAGGTATGTTTCCTGATGTCAAAAATTGACCTGAGATCGCAACGTATCAAGTAGATAGCTCAACGGAACAGTACACGTTATTTTGCTGGGGCTATTCATTTGATTTTTAGTGGATATTAATATTATTATAATATTATCATAGATTGATTGGTCTCGCGCGCGACGCGACGCTACGTCGTAGCCAAGTAGACCAATCATTAATCTAAGTATATTATACAATATAATTATAGCAATTAGTAGTTGAAAGCATAATTTGAGACTTTTAGAAATAACTAAGTTCCTATTTTGATTAAAATTGAGTTTAAGTTTAAAAAAAAACAATTATGAAATATTTTATTTGCCAGTTAATGTTAGGACAGATAGATATACTGTGGTAGATAGGTTGTAAAAAAATCTTACTTTAACTTTAGCAATAAAAATACTAATCTTGAAGTACTAACACCTCCCCCCAAATTATTCTGCCGCGCGGCAAAGTGTAATAACAATTAAACTCAATATTTCACTAACACCTTTGATCTCCAGATGTTTATAATGCTATTTGTCGTAATTTGTCGAGATCGTGCAGCTGCCAATGATCTATAGATCGCAAAAAATCCTAAACGCCCGTCAAACATGCTCGATTTCGCACTGTTTGTGACAAATTTAATGAATTGTAAACGAGATTTCATTCGATTAAATTACAATAATTTATTATTTATGATATCGTATAATGTATTTTTTATGATTTATTATAATAATTATTGACATAATAAGAATATCCTCCGAAGACATCTATATAATAAAATTGTTTTATTTATCATAATAATAATTCATATTGCACCTTTAGTTTAGACTTTAGAGTTTGCTAAAAAGATTAGCTCTCGGTATAGTAAAGCTAAACTTAATTAAGACATTATGTTAGTCCTCATTTTTTTCTTGTAAATGAGAGGATATTACAATTTACAAACATTTTTTTTATTAAGAAACCATACTGGTTCAAACATCTTTAAATGAATAATAATATTAGCTATCTTTGCAGATTTGAAAAGAAATTGACTTCTTATAAGTAAACACCAAGCTAGAGTTATTTACCTCTTAAGTCTCACATATAATCTTTTTCTCAACTGAATAATAATATTAGCTGTCTTTGCAGATTTGAAAAGAAATTGACTTCTTATAAGTAAACACCAAGCTAGAATTATTTACCTCTCAAGTCTCACATATAACCTTTTTCTCAACTACATAAATGTCACTTTTAATAACATAACTCAACGGACGTCGGACAGTACTATGAATGAAACTATTTTTGACACATTCTTATTAAAACTCATTTCGTAATAGCATAAAATCCAATTCCAAAATTACGCACAAAAGTGCAACAAAAAATACAAATACGTCGATACGCTAATCCGTGCAGTAAGCCGATTATTGTAATAGATCCGACACTATACACCAGCCTTATTACACCGGTATAGAGTTCAACATGGATAAACTATTGGCTGATGTGACGTGACGTGACGCGATAATGGGTATTATGTTATTAGCCAACAGAATGACACACAATGACACAGAATGACACGAGTGTGGAATTGTCGGTAATATTGGATTTTGTGAATTTTGGTGTCAGTTACAAGTCAAAAGATTAACATTTTATAATTGACAGGAATTTTATTAAAAATTTGGGTTATAGCGTTTTTGCGCACCAGGCTTATGTACATATACTAATATTATAAATGCGAAAGTGTGTCTGTCTGTCACCTGTACACGCCCAAACCGCTAAACCGATTTTGCTGTTTGGCATAGAGATACTTTTTATACCGGAAAAATGTACGCGTGCGGTTCCCGCACGATAGACATAGAGTATGCCACGAGGCAAGTTAGGACATATAAGCTACTTTTTGTAGCGCGAAACAATATACTGGTACCCATAAGAGCTTTAAAAACGTTTGCAGTTTTTAAAGTAGCATTAAAATGAGCAGAGCATTTAAAACGCATTCAAATAAAGTTATAGCGCGTTATGGCGTGGAATAAGATGAGTAAATGATAATATAGTGTCTGCGGTGATCAGAATAAGGCGGGATAAGTTATGGCGGATTAGCGCCGGTAAAAACATATTAAACGAATATTTGTTTACGCGAACCGCCGAGTACGGTTAAGGCAGGTTTATACTGTAAGGCTCTTGGCACGTTGGTCCATATTATATGCCCAGTAGCTCTACCATGAGTTTAAAGCTATAGTATTTATCGATACTCGATACCGACTACGTAAATATTTAGTATGGCAAAGATGGCAAATTTTACAGCGCCTCTAGCGGTCACTTGTGGAACTAAAATTGAATATACTAAATATTTACGTAGTCGGTATCGAGTATCGATAAATACTATAGCTTTAAACTCATGGTAGAGCTACTGTTTCTTAATTGCAGCATAAGAGCGTATTGTGCGGCCATAGTGCTCAACGTTGAAAGATTCAACTACAGCAAGCCATTGTGTTTTTTTTTATGAAGGGGGCAAACGAGCAAACGAGTAACCTGGTGGAAAGCAACAACCGTCGCCCATGGACACTCGCAACATAAGAGCTGCAGGTGCGTTGCCAGCCTTTTAAGAGGGGATAGGGGAGGGTAAGGAAGGGAATAGAGAAGGGTAAGGAAGGGTAGGGGATTGGGCCTCCGCTGTAAAGTATTTTATCTAAGTATTCTCTGCTCCTTATGTATCTTTGTCGTGTTTGCACAATAAAGAGTATTTCATTTACTCTCAAACAAAGTAATTCACGTTCCAATTAAGCATTAGCACACTTGGGCATTGTGCATTACTTAGTCGCATTTTTTTTTACCTGAACCATAATGTTAATATACCGAGCGGAATAGAGAAACAAAGGCCTGAGTCAGAGAGATGTCACTATCAGTAACACTGCGTGGTAAAAAGAGACGTGTGATACATGACAGCAGCACTCTTTTTTGACGTCCAGTCGGCACGTGCCGCACGTTGACAATTAAATCTCATAGAATTCATGTTCAATCATGCTTGTGTAAGTGTGTACGTACACATATTTTTGACACAGATGAAAACCAATTTCGGTTTCAGTTGACAGCTCGACATTGTTGCTCTATTCCGCTAGGTATATTAACTTTATGGATAAAACTTAAATTTAAAAAATATGCTCTGCAATTGAACTATAATATACAGGGTGTAACAAAAATAAGTGATAATACTTTAGGGTGTCTACGTGTTCCTTATAGAGAGTTCACTGTGAGAGTAGGAACGCTGAAATAAGAAATTTTTTTTTCACTTTTGTATGGGCAAGGGCCCGAGCGTCACGAGTTTCCCCATACAAAAATGAAAAAAAAATTGGTCTTTCAGCGCTGCTAGTTTCACAGTGCACTCTCTACAAGGAACACGTACACACCCTAAAGTATTATCACTTATTTTTGTTACACCCTGTATATATGGGTATCATAAATATGATGGTCACTAATATTGCGAGGCTTATATCATTCACTCGACGTCGATTATGGGCAATCATAACCGTAATCGCTTGTATTGGTCAATCATGGACCGGAATGCTATATTATGGTAGAGGCCGAATAATGTCCCGGATTTTAGAGAGAAACTAGGCACAGTATATTACTATATAATTATGTAACTAATCTAATCTCGTAGAACGAACTAAGCTTGTAGAATTAGGTTTAGACTCCTGTAGTCAACCTAGTATTAGCGTGATCAGAAGAGAGTTAAAAGATCTCAATCTATACAGTGTGTAACAAAAATAAGTGATAATACTTAAGGGTGTGTACGTGTTTCTTGTAGAGAGTTCACTGTGAAAGTAGCAGCGCTGAAAACCGATTTTTTTTTTCACTTTTGTATGGGCAAGGGCCCGAGCGTCACAAGTTTCCCCATAAAAAATTAAAAAAATTTTTTGGTCTTTCAGCGCTGCTATTTTCACAGTGAACTCTCTACAAGGAACACGTACACACCCTAAAGTATTATCACTTATTTTTGTCACACCCTGTATAGCCAAAAACTTTGTATCCCTTTTGACGAAAAATGGGGAAACGTAGGTGAATGAAAATTTGCACAGTTATGTTTATATGTTGAAGGAGTGCCTCGAGCTAATATTATTTTAAAATTATGCTTTTATTCGTCACCGTCATTTTTTCAACAAATACACACACTACAACACACACACTAGGAAAAATGACAAATTTTTGAGTGACAAGCCTATAGTTAGTCTGTTGACAACATAGACTTATAATCATTGAGGTACCATAGACTGGAGAGACCCTTATATCGGTGTATAAGCATCAAAAAAAAATATCCACAGCCGAATATATAACCTCCTCGTTTTTTGGAAGTCGGTTAAAAAGCGTGTAATGTTATGTCCCACTTACTAGGACATAACAAAGGAGTCGGTCTGCATATTTCATGTAATAAAAGTGTTAGTAAAGGTTTTTAGTGAACATTTAATGTTGTTGATATTGTTGAGTTTTGTGGTTCCGCTACATAATAAACTATAAGAATGGTCAAAGAATGCTTCAAACACGTGGATTTAACATTAAATACGTAAGTTTTGAACAACGTTTTTTGGGCTTTTTAATCGGTATTTTTGTAAGCTAAAAAGATAATTTATAAGTTTATTAATCCCTTATTCGTGCTATATAAGGCATTAGTGCTAAAAATGTCATAACAATTAATAATTTGGCTATAAAAATTGCATAGCTTTTTACGTGTGTTTACGGATTCTCATCACTTGAACTATAGTTAATCGATATCATGAACTAATTGACTTTCTTTCCTGTATCATAATGTGCTTCGAAATAATCGACAAATAGAAATATTCAAGAAAATAAACGCACACTACTTGTATGAAAATAAGCACAAAATGGCCACGCGATGACGGGCTAAGACTCGCGGGCGTATATATAGCTTTGATAAGGGGGGGCGGGTCCCCCTAATGTAAAAAAAGCGGCCAAGTGCGAGTTGGAATCGCCCATGAAGGGTTCCGCAGCAGCAAATAGGCAACGTGTTCAGGAAATGAAAAAATATTTTTTTATACATGTACCACACCGCTTTTAATCGGCGAGGTACATAATATATTATTGTCGAAATTGGACAATAAAGATGGATAGTAATGGGGGGGATCCGGACCCTCAGGACACCCCCCTTATATACGCCCATGCTAAGACTACATCTATACTATAATTAGTATAATACTTTATCTATGCTTATAATATACACGGTTGACAATTACAAGGTGACAAATTGAAAATGGATTAAAGTTTTTAATGAATCTGAGATACTATTAGACAATGTTAGACGGCCGAAACTAAGCTCGAATTTCGACCATTGGGCGATCTCTAGTTCAAATAAATGGTCTACAAACTGATGTTGAATTACTTAATTCATTTGAAATTAAAAGTTGGTGGGCGTGTTGGTAGCCCATTTTTCATTATCTTGAGCTTGCTTTATTCTTTACAATATCGGAAGTGACTCAAGCGTTTACTTCCTGAAAATAAGAAGGAGGAATGGGCCGGCTCGACCGGAGAAATATCACGTTCTCACAGAAAACCGGCGTGAAACAGCGCTTGCGCTGTGTTTCGCCGATTGAGATTACCGGTCACCGGAGGTCCAATCCCCTACCCTATTCCCTTCCCTACCCTACTTCTTCTGTATATTTCTTTGGTCGTGTGCATTCAGCTTTTCTCTACACGCGGTCCTTATTAACTTATTTTGCTCGGCACCTCACCGCTCGCGATAAACTTATTTGTCCACACACACAACGAGTCACGACTTATTGACTCACTACCACACTTACCTGTATAATCCAACATTAATACAGCTTCAATACAGTCTGGGTCTGATAAAACTAAGAAAAACCAGATAAAAAATTCCCTCGTATATTTCCATAACAAATTTCAACAAAATCGGTTCAGCGGTTCAGATGTGAAGAAATGAGATTAATTAATCAATAATTTATTCAAAGGCGGTATAGATATACTTACTCGTTTTGAACGTCGGAACTATGATGCCTACCACCGGTATCAAACGGACAGACAAACAGACACACTTTTTAACAACATTATTTAGTATTTAGTATAGATCCAGAGTAGATATCTAGATTTAGAAATTAGTTGAAAAGTAACATAATATTAATTCTATGTTATTAGGTACTTATTTCTTACTAAATTTATTTCAATGTTGTATAGTTTCCACCTATCTTTCCACATAATACAAACAAACAAAACAAATATACTTTATTGTACACAAAAATTACAATATAAACTTAAATAACAATAATTATTCATAAATCAGACATGTACCTACACAAGTACTTTGAAGCAATGTCTTCCAGGCAACCTTTTAACATTCTTAACAGTGTTAAATCCAGGAAAACGGTGATGTGCAAAAGTATACCTAAAATTAATTATTTTAATTAAGAATCTAACAAAAGTACTAAATTAAACAAAATACATAAGTATACAATACATTTGATTTTAAATATGGTAAATAATAGTGTAACAAACACCCAAACATCGGTAGCGCTCATTAGCGGCAGGTAGCGGGCAGCGGGTTCGAGTCCCGACCTGAGCTCTGAGCCTGATAAATTACCGACTTCAGCTACTGGTGTTCAACACTGGAGGGTTCCGTATAGTTTTAAAACTGACTATACTTATTTTGTTTTCTGTTAGCGATATTTCCCCCTTATAATTTTAAGTTATTTGTACGAAATCAATTAACTTAACCTTGCTTATTTAATTTTTTTAAACTTTAAGTTTTTTTTCCGTTGCATCCTGTTTTTTATTTGTCAAAAATTCCCGTTGTCCATGCCCAGCCGAGACATTTAATGATTACTAAACTTCGATTTAATAAATTAAAAATCTTTATTTAATTACAATTAAGTTACATATATTTTATATTCGTCTCTGAGCCCGGCAGTTAGAGAATCAAATCAAATCGAAATGCCATTTAAAAATCCAAAGTTCTTCTTCAAGTGACTTAGATTTTAATCCCAAAGTAATACAGTTTCGTTATTTCGTGCATATAAATTGTCGTCTTTATATTTAACCTATAGTCTACTGTCTAAAACACGAGGACAGCAACAAATCTTTTAAATTCAAATTAAGAAAACCAAACCATATTCTTTATTATTAAATGCAATGATTGTACAAAAAATGATATGATCCTTTTTTATTTGTATAAAATATTCTACTATGGCCTCGTAGAGAGTTAGGTTAGTTTATAAATGATGGTTTTTGCTTCACTCGCGCGGAACTCCAAACAAAACAAGTAAAAGAGCCGCAGTCTTTTGTGGATCGGTATATTATGTCGGTGCTGAGCTGAGGCTCAATAATTTCTACAGTCGTTATGGTTATGGTGTTGGAATCATTAAATACTTAAGGTATAATCAAAATAACGAGGTACAGCTGGGCTAAAATGGTCACATTGAGCAATTCCTCTCAATCAATTCAGCAAATGAATTGTCAAAACTGTCAAACTGACAAATGTCAAATCATTACAGAAATACAGAAATGAATTGCAAGCAGAGTTGCATTTTGCGATTTTAGAAAAATGAATCATATTCTTCAAAGCGACCATTTTAGCCCCGCAGAATTATTGTATACTTACGACATTTTATATGATGTTTTATGCCACGATAACCGTTTGGACTTTAGTTTAGTTTGGTCAAGGTCACTAATTTTGTATTGGTAAGACAAAGATCAAATCTATTCCCAATAATATCAAATTTTGGCACAATACATTATACCAGGGGTTCCCAATCTTTTTCAGCCTGCAGCGCAGTTACACGTAAAATATTTTGTGACGGCGCCGTACTGTACCTAGTTATTAGATAAAAATACATAAATAAATACCTTTCATAATTATAGTTAGGTTAAGCAGGTAAATAGTAATAAACAAATATTTAATCATATACCTGATTAACATGATTAATATTATAATTTTATTTTATACTATTTCTGGTTTCGGATAGGGATGAAGGATCGACTCATGGCGCCCCTCTTGCCTTTCCACGGCGCATCAGGGCGCCGCGCCGCGGCGCACAGTTTGGGAATTGCATTATATACTTTCAATACGAAAAGTGAAAACCCTTTTAAAAAAATCGTTTTGATTGGCCAAATCTGTGAAAATTTAACAACAATATAAAGACAATATCAACATGACATACTTACGCTAGTTTTTATTGTAAGTAACATAAACTTATAATATACTGTAAGTAATTTAGTTATATTGTATTAGTTTATGGTTTTAATATAAAATATAATATTCTACATGACACAGTAACTGTAAATCTATGTTAATCATGAGAATTAGGCTATGAAGACGAATTTCTAAATTAATCTCAAACAATAACTCAACTCTCAAACTCAAGTCTCAACTCAATTACAAAATAGGTCATCAAAATGAAACTTACTAATTATCACGCAACGTATAACTAGAGCTCGACAAGGCTTTAAATGAACGTGGCGAAAAAAGGAACTAACGCTGCAATCATACAAAAACGTCATTTTTTGACAGTTCTCCTTTACCAGCAGCGCCCCCGACCACGTTCATTTAAGGCCCAGTAGTCCCTAAAATAAGAAGGTCGATGTCTGTCAGTACGAATATCGACGTTAAGGACATTAAAATAACATTCATATCAGCGCGCCTTGTACAGTGGCTGTTACGCGCTCGCCGCGTGCCTTGATAATAGAAAATAGGAGTAAAAACCTTTTGTTTTTAGTATTACACAAATCAAATATATCAAATCGTTTACGTTAGGTTACGACACATAAACTACATTTTTTGTTTTTTCTAGAAAGTGTAATAAATGATTTAATTATGAAAAACAGCGTTATAACAGTCATCTTTGAGATTTTTTTCTATCAAGCAGAATTTTTCAAATTGTGTACTGATATACCTTTGCGTATAGGAAATTTTCTCAATTTTAAAATGGTACTTATTTTATACTTAAATAATGACATTTCCTTTACTAAAAACGTGTTTTAAAAAACCCATTTTACGTAGTTGCAACAACCACAGCGCCTTAAGCCTTGTCGTACTTTATTGAAGTCCATCGTCTTTGTCTGTTATACGACTAATCTAATGTGCCAGACAGACAGGTAGACGTAATAATATAATTCCCTGTAAGTATAAATATTTTTATAAGTAAGAGGCTACAAGTCGTATAAACCATTTTAAATGTATTTAAATATCCATATGAACACCGTGCGTCTTTAGAAACAAAAACAACGACAGTCAACGCCACAGAGTAAAAACGGTTACAGAGAAACAACTGCATGTTGCAAGCTGTCAATTTCAATGGTCTACTGTAGCCTGGTTATCAAACAAATAGATAGACTCATAAGTTTGATCAATCACTGCTCCTTGTTTACGAATTTCATAGAAAATAATCGTGATGTACCATCGAGGAAATTTGTTCCTAGGCAGTTGACAGACCAACGTCATCATGTCAATCAGATCTGTCGGCTGGGTTTGACGTAACTCGACCAAACTACGTAGGTCCCCCATCTGCCTAGAAATCAACTTCTCTGATAGTACATATTGCTCTACTATTGTATAAAGAAAATTAGAGAATTAAATATTAACTGCTCGAGTAATAAGAGAGAACTAGTGAAATATCTAGCGGTAGGTCAATAGCGAATTTCTTCATGTTCAGTGACTGGGCTATACAAGAACACCTGCCGAATGTCTTCTTCTATCACATTACACATACGCGACTTTTTGTACACATTATAATATACTTATTCTACTGTAGCTCTACCATAAGTTTAAAATTTTAGAGCGCCTCTAGCGGACACTTGCGGAACTAAAATCGCCATACGAAAAGTTTACGTAGTCGGTATCGAGTATCGATAAATATAATAGCTTTAAACTCATGGTAGAGCTATGTTTGTAGCAGTGAAACTAAACTGTTAAAGTTTGTCAAGAAAGAGTAGACTCTGAACAAAATATTCTAAACCAAATAATTACGATCGAATGGTGGTTTTTTTCGCTTTATATTTCCGCAGACCATGCTTACTATACTTTTTAAATTATTATCGCCCTGACATATTTTATTTAATTTAATAAAAATTTAATACTACTAATATGTGATTTAAAAATTGTGGTCGGCGTACCTACTCTTTTTTGACAAGCTATACATACGTTGTTCTTCTGATTATCTTTACTATTCTATGACCGACACAACAGTGGATGTTGTGATAGGACCGTCAGCCATCATCCTGTCATCATGGTGTCACTCCAGATCCACTTCCGGTGGACTAATTGCCTAATAAGGATATATCCTTATAAGGTAAACAAACACAGGTTGTTAAGAAAATAATGAACCGTCACAGATATTAATAGCTATCTACAGATATGGCTAGACTGACCTACGTTATTTGGTCGGGCTATGTCGTATACTATGATGGTCAAAATGGGTTTGAAATAGTCCGATCATAATATTAATTATAAAGTTACTTCTTTAATTTTTCTGACAGTACTTGTATTAAAAAGAAATGTTATCCCATTGATTAGGTACACTTTCAAAACTTTCATTATTTTTAGAGTTTTTTTTTATAGTTTTAACTTGCTTTAAGTGCTTATGAATTAAAAATGTTTACCCTTTTATTAAAAATACTGAAAGTTTGTGTTAAAATTGTTGATTTGTTCGAAATAAAAAAAAAATTGAGTAGAGAGTAGATACGAGTAGAGACATAGAAGAATAATAGTCTTCCCAAGTTGATAAATAAACCGCCTAAATAATATTAACGCTTAGAAAACGTAAGAGTATCCAACATCCGTTACAAGAAATATATTATTGTGCAATAAATATAGTCGATATAGTTTACAATTGACTCCAATATGGCTAATAGTGTACAATAAAATCAAACAAATTAAAAAAGATTAATACTCACACAATAGAATTTGCACCGTGCATACAATGAATTGTAGTAAAGTCAATACTACAATACTACGAAGGTAAGAAAGAGAGTTTCAGTTCTATTACCTGGGTTTAAAGGTTGAGTTCACGTTGGGTTAGTTTCGTGGATCCGTGTGTGATGTGAAACCCAAGACAAATACTTTAATACAAAGTTGTTGACTGGATTCCAAACGTTATACGTTTGGAATCCAGTCAACAAGTAGGATGCTTCTGAAATCGTTTAGTTCAAGCTTATTCAGAAATTTTCAGCCACAATCACAAATCTTCATGTCATTTAATTTTTAGAAAGTTTTGTGACTAGTTTCATAGTTTGAATCATATTTATTGTGTTTATAGTGTCTTTTTCTATAAGAAAAACAGAATCCTACAACCTACTTATAACTAAATAGGACTTACAGTAGATTAAGAAAAAATGTAATCGTATAGATATAAAATAATACGCGATAAATTATGTAAATAAGACAAATAAAGGATATGGGCGACTGGCGACGACGACCCTAACGACCCTAAGACGACCCTAATTAATGTAATAAAAAAACCTACTTATAACTTATAAGTGCATTAAAGACACATAAACACCCCGTTGTCTACTTTTAAAGACATATAATATGATATGTATACCCCGTTATCTACTTTTACCGAGACTCAAAGTACCTCTACTTATAGGTACATAAAAATGTACTGTAAATACTGAAGAGGTAACAGACGGATAGGCAGTCACAATTTTGCATTACTAATATTGTGCATACGTATGGTTAACACAAAGATGTGCAGCGTACAAACTTTTCATAATGTTTCCAAAAACTTGCCATCATTTGTTTCCTAAAATCATTATTATGCGGAACCCGACTAAAATCGCCCAGCTTACACTCGCAAAGGTGCCATATTTCCTTTTAAGGTAAATCACAAAGCACCGAACCGGAAACGTGGCGATAAGTCAGACATTCACGAGCAGTTTCTGAGCTGAACAAATAAAACAATACACACACACAATACAGTCGAGCACACTAATGTTAGAAAGTGCGATACCGTACAGTCAATGAAGGAAGTAAGGAGTATTATTTAGATTCAAAATTGGATTTCTTTACTTACGTTATAGTAATCATTTCAATGAACGCCTCCGTGGTCTAGCGGTACAGAGCGCGGCTCTTGACTCGGAGGTCGTGGGTCGATTCCCGTGTTGAAAACATTTCCAAGTTTGGTTAGGACAATGCAGGCTGATCACCTGATTGTCTGACAAGTAAGATGATCCATGCGTCGGATGGGCATGTAAAACGTCGGTCCTGCGCCTGATCTCTCGCCGGTCGTGTCGGTCTGCCATAATGCCTCTATTCCTTTACTCTCATAACCACTGGGTTATGAGAGTAAAGGAATAGAGAGTGCTCTTGTGTACTGCGCACACACTTGGGCACTATAAAATTACTCCTGCGTAGCTGGCCTGGTTTCAATGAAACCGGCCACCGTCACCGAAATCGGTGTGGGAGCTTTTATTATTATTTCAATGAACCTTAAATGAAATTAATTAATGATGATTAGCTTTCAATTTAACGAAGAGTTTGACAGATAAGACAGTATGAGTTATGAGGCTTATGTCAAAATTTTAAAATTTTAAATTTAAGTAATAACTAATTAATGTTCGTCGGTGAGTGCAGGAGTTAGATCGTAGTAGCACAATAGACATAACTACCAGTAGTTCGACTGCAAAGAAACAGACAGGTTTCAATATCTGTCAAATTCGTCGGCTTTCACTAGGATTATGAACGGAATGTGCCTCGCGCTGGCTGATATAATTTATTTTTAAATATTTAAAATAAAGATTTCAAAATTGGATTCTGTCAATTTTAATCGCATGCGCCAAAACACAAACAACAATACGACCAAAGAGGAACACGTCCAGCGGATATGTCATAGTTTTAAATTCGTAGGTAACACTTAAACAACCCTAGCGACGATTTACGTCATAATACGTCAAATTTAAAAATTTCAACATCAGTTCTAAGTCGGTATATTACTCTATAATTCTGTCTACTCTGGTAGTAGGTATGCGCATGCCGCATGATGCATGTTATGTTTATATTAAGTAGTAATTAAAGTTTGCCATTACATTTTTTGATAGTAGTTTAATATCAGATCACTAGCAATTTTGATTGATTGGTTAGTCAAAATATTAGCCAATCAACAGCGATGTTAAACAGTAGTATAATGTAAGTACAAATAGAAATGACAAATAGAACATAAATTCTCGTCAGAAAACTTTAGAAAATTGACATAATAATAATTATGTAAACGGGTACTGGAATGCACTGATTGCATTCCAGTGCCCTGTGCCCGTTTAGTTTATTTCAAGCAATCAAGCGCTGGATTGGAATAATGTAATTGTAACTTTTCAATCATCATCGTTAAATATAATTTGGCATGTATTTAAATCAATATCTGTATATTCCCTTTTCTCGATCAAAATATTTGAAAGTTTCACCAAAAATACTGACTTGCACACTAATTATACACCCTAAATAATGCGAATTCAGCATACTATTTAAAGTTATTTGTGAAACTGTTTTACTGAACGAATAACTATTATTAAAATTGTATATCTAACAATTCCTTAGTTCAACAAACATACTACAACTTTATAAAGGAAAACCTAAATTACTTTTAGGAACATCATTTATTCTAAATAAAACCCAATTTAATCTGTTATGTTCATATAATAATTAATAACACATAAAAATCATCAAGAGCTAACTTAACATGGACTAAACTTTGGCACAGTGAATGGTAATCAGTTTATAAACAATAATAATAAACAATCGGCAAAGAGCGAGTCGGATTCGCGCACAAAGGGTTCCTTACCGATATATTGCAAAATAATTAAGCCTAAGCTTAGGAATTGCGCTCTAGGGGTTGACTACTAAAGAAAAAAAAAAGAAAAAAACAACTGGCTTCAATTATGAGTCGACGAAAGCTACGCTAATTACTGGCTAAGGCGGGAGCTACGCTGCGCTACGCTCCCGCCTTAGCCATCTAACCTAATCCAGTCAAGTCGTATTGGACCAACATTGCTATTAATTACATAAGAATCATTAATAAATTTATTACCCCTACAATTACAATATAGTAGTGAATTTTTTCTTACCTTATAATTACCAAAAATCTTTGTCGCTAACACAGAAATAGATCAAGATATGTCGGTGGTCGCTAAAGAGTAAAGAGCGAGCGCAAAGGAGGCCCCAACATGTTTTTCAGTAAAACAGAGAAACAAAAAGAAAATAAAGTTAGGTTAAAAATATTTTTGTTGCACGATTTGTCAATTTGTAGACTTGTTTTGATAATAGAAATTGATTTTATTGTGGTGCTCCTTTCGATATCGTTTTTAGAAATTTCGTTGTAAGATTGTCCAATTTAGAGTGCAAGTTTGTATTTTTGATAAACAATTTAAATTTTAGTTGTACAAATAATATATCCGATGTATGAACCATATTTTTGGTGTGAATTCGGTTATAAAGGTCGTCTCGTTTTGTATGATGTTTAAGTTTTTTTTGAAGGACGAGTTCAGTTAATCAATTGTTTTTTTTTATCAACATTAGTTTTTCTGGTACGCATTCAGTTAATTAGCGGAGTTAAGGTAGTGTGCTGAAAAATTATTCTGATGTGGATTTAATAATATCCCATATGATTTTCATAAAAAATATATCCTGTGTCATCAAAAAGGATACATTACTGTTTGTTTTACTTTTTATCCCCGACGAGTGTCATTTTCATCCTTCTAAATAGGCCGATGATGTCCCACACGTTTGATACGTCGCAGACAGCGTGGCACCGACATACCAATGAGTATTATCAACCTTATGTCAAGGGGATAAGGGCTGTAATTAGGCAGGTTATTTTAAAGTCAATAAAGTAGGTATCATTGGATTTTGAATTGTAATCCATTGTGATAAACTCTTTTTTACAATGTTCAAGAAAATTGTCCTTTTTAAAGTCAATTCAAGAGCAGTCACTCAATTTTAAGCTCTATAAGGTACGCAATAAGGGCCACCTTTCGGGTATAGTGTTGTGTCAACAGGAATGTGTCAAAGTGTCACTCAGGAGGAAGGAAGTCGCAGGTAAGATCCACAGGGGGCTCCCTTTGTGATGGAATTCCGGAAAGGTAATTTTACGGTTTTTGGCTGTTGATGTATCGATATTGACTTTTTTTTGCCAAGTTAGTGGACTGTAGAGTTAATCTGGGATAAAAGGATCAACCTAATTTGGCATATAGCCAAGTTACAATCTTAAAATAACGTTTACCTTTAAATTGGCAACTTTTAATCCGACGAACGACGAAACGACGAACGTGGACTCGTATTTCTTTCTTTTGGATGATTGTTGACATTTTTTGAATGTAACTTCTATTAGAAACAACAGGAATAAGCAAATCAGCACTTAGTAGTCAGGGTTGGTACTACTAATATATATTCTGTGGTCAGGGTTAATAATAAAAACTAAGGAAATGTAACTCCCATACTTCAATCGTTTTGAATTTGGTTCTCAAGGTTCTTTTCGCATACTAAAATAATATGGCAATAGCTACCAAACACTACTTTCAAATTGACAAAATAAAGCCGTTGACAATAATTGTCACTTTTATAATTACTTATACAAAATTCTTGCATGTATTCGGTCCTCTTTCTGCATAAAGTAGGTATGCATAGCTACCAAACACTACATTCAAATTGACAAAATAAAGCCGTTGACAATAATTGTCACTTTTATAATTACTTACACAAAATTCTTGCATGTATTCGGTCCTCTTTCTGCATAAAGTAGGTATGCATAACTACCAAACACTACATTTAAATTGACAAAATAAAGCCGTTGACAATAATTGTCACTATTATAATTACTTATACAAAATTCTTGCATGTATTCGGTCCTCTTTCTGCATAAAGTAGGTATGCATAGCTACCAAACACTACATTCAAATTGACAAAATAAAGCCGTTGACAATAATTGTCACTTTTATAATTACACAAAATTCTTGCATGTATTCAGACCTCTTTCTGCATAAAGTAGGTATGCGTGTATTCGAGTCACAGTAGAATCGGAACAAATTTTTTGACACAGTTACTCTTCCTTAGTTTTTATTATTCATAGTCTAAATTCTAATGACTCATTTCGTGATGTTTCTTTTTGCTATAGGCCTAGGTATGTCACAAGGGAAACTTAATACTATTATTTATTTATTTATTTAAAGATACACCAACAACATATTGTGACAACATTAATAACTTAAAAACTAATACATTTTTGTTTTAAACTAACACAATAGTTATTTACAGGCGTATGCAACTGTTTTAGAGGTATTTGCTCCTTCCATTAAAAATAAGTGTCTAGAAGTGTGTCATAAGAAATGCTTAACTTACTATAATATTTTATGTAATGATTAATATAGTAAACAAACTTACAATTAATTAGAAGAACTAATATTTAATTTTATTTCATTGCAATTAAGAAAAAAAAACAATCATCGTGCGATAGCTCACTGCGGACGCGCGTGTTGTTCTCCGCTCAACTTGTTTTCGTATCTCAGTGCCTACGGACGACGCGATATAAACAAAACTTCGGAAACGTAAGAAGGGTATCTCCTGGTAACAGGAGATCCTTTTATTCATTATGTCCTCAAACCCAACGTACTTAAGCAACTCAATGTCACAAACATCCACATCGTCAAACTTACCTACAATGTCCCAGAAAACATCAAGTTATGCAAATGTAACTTCTTCAATGTGCTATCCCAAAAAAGACCAAGCTGTAATATTAGATGCGATTGAGGGAATACCTCTAAGGGATTACATCATGAGCTTATCTTCCGTTACACCCGCTGCGTCTATTAGATTTGTGTCACGAATTTCCAACGCTCGAGTTTGTATTTATCTCGACACCAAGAAAACAGCCGATAACCTAATTGAAGATAAGAAAACAATTAGTGTAAAAAACCATATCTTAGCTATAAAACCCTTGGTGACCAAGAATAAAAGAATTGTTTTGTCAAACGTATGTCCCGTTATACCGAATTGTGTGTTACAAAGCAAATTTGAAGAATTTGATATTAAATTAATGTCCGAAATATCTTTTATGAAAATTGGTGCCACTGAACCAGGTTTCTCACATATATTGAGCTTCCGAAGACAGCTGTTTATCAGCCCAGAAGACGAAGTTAAACTGCCCGAGTCCTTCCAAGTTACTTTTGAAGACACTAATTATTGGATATATGTGTCAACGGACGCTTTAAAGTGCTTCACCTGCAACAAGATGGGTCATTTAGCCAAAAATTGCACCAAAATTTCTTCCAATATGCAACCCCTAGATATGGAAACTGAAACTGAAAATTATGAAAGTAGAAATCCCGAGAATCTTCTTTCTAGTCCTCCTGTTGTCACATCTCCTATGCCAGAATTAACTCAACTCTCTTCAAATGCTCAACCACCTAACATAAGAAGTGCTAATCAAGAAAGTAGTATCCGTGGCGATCTTTCATTTAGTACTAAGTTTATTACACCACAAGTTCCTGAATCATTTCAGCTCCCGGAAGAAAACCTGAAAGGAATAAAACGAATCCATTCTCCATCAACAAGTGAAATATCTACATTACAAAATAAGAAAAAAGATAATAAAGACGAAGAGAGTGATTATATGGAAGGAGAAACTGATGAATCTAGTTGCAGTAATATTTCAACAGATAAAGAAAAAAAGAAAAGTAAGAAGAAGTTAAAAAGATCCGATTCTAAGAATGAAGAAGATGTTTGGAGAAGTATTGAAAACGATTTTGATGAAATAAAGAAAGACAGTGAGTTTCCCATTAACCTAGACCAATTCATTAGTTTGTTAGACAATTCAAGAGGTAAACAAAATGTTAAAGATCTAGTTTTTTCGTATACTGATAACATAAAAGATCTCATTTATATGTGCAACACATTACACTGTAAAATGAATAAAAGTTTAAAAAATAGATGCTCTAGACTTACAAAAAAACTACATCAGATGTTAGGTAATTCATAGATTATAAAAAAAAAAAAACAGTTGATACGCTTTTTATTCTTTCTATAAATTTAAAATGAATAATATGGACATTTTACAGTGGAATGTTAACGGCTACTATAGACGATTGGAAAATATACAATTACTTAAAAAAAGATTACTTCCAACTTGCATTTGCTTACAAGAGACGAATTTCACAGGAGATCATTGTTCTAATATCAAAGAATACGATTCATTTTACAAAAATAGGGTTACAGGTAACAGGGCTAGTGGTGGAGTCGCAATATTTGTTAAAACTTACACAATTCCAGAAAAAATTAATTTAGTTACAAACCTGGAAGCAGTAGCTATTAAAGTTAAATTGCCTTTCCCTATAACAATATGTAATATATACCTCCCAAATAGTAGAAATCTCAATTTACAAGAATTAAATGATTTACTTGAACAGCTTCCTATTCCTTACATTATAGTAGGCGATTTTAATAGCCACCATTTTTACTGGGGTTCTGAAAAATGTGACAATAGAGGTAAATTAATAGCTGATTGGATTGATGAACATACAGATATGTTAATTTTAAACAACGGCCAACCCACTCATTTTGATTGCAATACTGGTCGCACAAGTAATATAGACTTATCGCTGGCTTCACAAAATATAGTGCCATATTTTGAATGGAATGCTTTGGACGATTTATATGACAGCGACCATTTCCCAATAAGTATTAAAAGTCAAACGACAGTTGATGAATTATCATCTCAAAATATAAAATTTCCATTAAAGTGGAAATTTGACAAAGGTGACTGGGATATGTTTCGTAATGAAATTGATCAAAAGATTAACAATTTAGTATCTCCAAATGGGTTATGTGATTTTTCGATTAATGAAATTGTTGACAAATTTAACAAATTAGTATACGAAGCAGCAATAAAGGCCATTCCCACAACATCTGGAATATTTAATAAAAAATACTTACCTTGGTGGACAGAAGACTGTAAAATAGCCGTGAAAGAAGCTAAGAAAGCATTTAGACTTTACAAAAAACATTCCAATAACGATCAAATTTCAGTTAAATACCAAATAGATTATAAGAAAAAGAGAGCAAAAAGCAGAAGAATTCTTAAGGAACACAGAAAAAAGTATTGGGAAGATTGGGTGTCATCTATTAACTACAGTGCGCCTCTAGCAGATATGTGGAAAAAGATAAACTGTCTTAATAATAGAACCAGAAGAAATAATGGCATATCTTTAGAGAAAGATGATGAATCTTATACATGTAATCCTATCGAAGTCTCTAATATTTTAGCTCGTACTTTTGCCAATAATTCTAACTCGAATAATTATTGCGATGAATTTAGAAATTTAATAAATAATAATCAATTACAAAATTACAGTTTTGATACATTAGATAATTCTAATTCGATTAATAGTGAAATTTACATGCATGAACTTTTGCTAGTTCTATCAGAAGTAGGAAATTCTAGTCCAGGGCCCGATAATTTACCGAATATTATAATTAAAAACCTACCAAATAGTGGTCTTAATTACTTGCTTTGCATATATAACTTTATATGGAAACAACAAGTATTCCCGGATATTTGGAAGGAGGCCATAGTTATTCCAATATTAAAACCAGGAAAAATACAATCTTTACCTTCAAGTTATAGACCAATATCGTTAACATGTAATTTATGCAAAATATTAGAAAAAATTATAAGCAAAAGACTTAAGTGGTATCTAGAAGGCATTAATTACCTCTCTCCTAATCAATTTGGTTTTCGGCAGCATCGATCAACCATGGATCATTTAATAAATATAGAAACAGAGGTGCTCGACAATTTTGCAAATGAAAATTATGTAATTATTGTAGCTTTAGATATTGAAAAAGCATATGAAATGGTTTGGAAACCCAGAGTGCTAAAAATACTTCAGGACATAGGTATTAAGGGAAACGTTTTAGGCTTTATTAAAAATTTTCTTTCAAACCGATTTATTAGAGTGCGAATTAATGATATCCTTTCTGACAAAATGTTTATAGAAAATGGCGTTCCTCAAGGCTCCGTGCTTAGTGTAATTTTGTTTTTGTTAACAATAAATGATGTTCTTTCACATATTATTAAACCTGTAAAAGGGTTTCTATTTGCTGATGATTTAACTTTAACTTGCAGTGGTAGAACTTTAAAACCAACTTTAAAATTGTTACAAAATACATTAGATAATCTTTACGAGTGGTCAAATAAGTCAGGATTTAAATTTTCAAAAACCAAAACTGAATTTATGATACTTACCAGAAAAAGAGCTAAAATTAAGAATGCACAGTTAAATTTAAACGGACATAATATAAACGAAGCTAAAAACTTAAAGATATTGGGGCTCATTTTTGATAAAAAGATGTCGTGGATAGATCATATCAATAAACTAAAATCTGAGTGCTATAAGAGGTTAAATATATTAAAAGTATTATCTTCTACTAAATGGGGTGCTGACAGTAGGTGCTTATTAAATTCTTATCGTGCTTTAATTAGACAGAAACTTGATTATGGATCGATTTTATATGATTCTGCAAAAAAACGCACACTTAATTCTCTGGACCCAATACAAAATCAAGCACTTAGACTTTGTATAGGTGCTTTTAGGACTAGCCCAATAATGAGCATCTTGGCAGAAGCTAATGAAGCACCATTAGAGTACAGAAGGAGGGAGTTAGTTTTATCGTATGGCTTTAAATTTACATCTCGGACTGATAGCCCTTTTAAAATTTACACCCAGTCACTAGCTGTTGATTCCGAATATTTACAACAACCTAAATTATCCCAACCAATACGTATTCGAGCCGCTAAATATATAAAAGATTTAAATATTATTTCACCTCCAATTTTTACTGAACGTTTATCACCTTTTTGCCCGTGGCATAATTATGAGATTCCAGTAAGTTTTGAATTAGTAAACAATGAAGAAATAACATCTAAAGATTTATTTCATGAATTTATGAATACCTTTTCTGATTACGAAAAGATATATACTTATGGCTTCGCCACAAATAGTCAACCAAGCTGTTCTGTTTTAATAAAAAACAAAAAATATATATACAAACTTTTGGACATTTTTTCAGTTTTTAGTTCGGATGCAATGGGTTTGATTAAAACTTTTCAAATCATTTCTGAAAGTTCCTCTCAACAAAAATATATTATTTTTACTACATCAAAATCATGTTTAACTGCTATTTTAAACCTTAAAAACAAGGATCCTATCATCATGGATTTAAAATTTAGGATTATAAGCCTTTTGCAAAATAATTACAATTTTAAAATTATATGGATTCCAAAGTATCTAAAAGTAGAATTAAATTTATATTATAACACAACTAATGAAATAAATATTGAATGTACAAATAAAGTTACATATTCAGACATAAAGAAATATATAAAGTACAAAATTAAAAGCAATTGGGACATTAATTGGAAATCAGGCAATGTCTCTAAATTATTTTCTATTAGAAATTCTATATTCGATAAAGTTCCTGCCCACTTTTCGTGTAGAAATGATCAAGTAGTTATAACCAGATTGCGAATTGGACATACAAACATCACCCATATTCACAATATTACTAAGACTGAAAAAAGCAAATGCAAATGTGGATGTTTTCTTTCTGTTTTTCACCTCCTTGTTGAATGTTTATCCTATAATGTTGAAAGAAGCTATTGTAAATTACCTACCGATCTAAAAGAATGTTTAAATGATGAAAATGGATGTATTAAAATTCTACAATTTTTGAAAATGATAAATTTATACAAATGTATTTAAGTCTTCTGTAATGTATTCTTTGTTGTGGTCGCTAATGACCCTGATGTTAAAGCGACCTTAAATAAATAAATAAAAAAAAAAAAAAAAACAATATACTTAATTAATTTTTTGTGAGAATAACTACAAGTTTAGTAACAAGGTGTCATCGGTTGAAACTAATTAGCAATAATATTAATAGAATCTAATTTAGTCAGAATAATTATTACAACTTACAAGTAATGAGATGTCACAGGTAAAAAACAACAAAATACATTAGCAATAAAAATAATACAATTAAATTTTTGTCAGAATAAATACAATTAAAATGTCAGATTAATTGCTAGCGGGATGTCATAGGTACAAACAAAATACATTAGCAATAATAATAATAATAAACAAGTAAGTATGTCAAAATCATAATAAATTAACTATTATTATTATACTAACAATCATTCCAATCCTTACTGACCTTACTAATAGTATAGATGCGAAATTTGTCTGTCTATTAATTTTGTGCTGATTGCACTGAACATTGGGAGATTGGAAAGGACCTAGTTTTTAACGAATTTAGTCCAATACCTAGTATTAATTTAAATGACCTAGTTTGAAACGAATTTAGTCCAGTAGAATAATATTATCATAATTAATAACCACCCTGTATTCAGTATTGTTTTCCATACGACATTCGTCTTTCTACTTCCCTACAATAACATCGGCTTGTATTTCAACGTTTGTCAGTCTGTATGTACGCACACACAGACACATATAATGCGTGTATGTGTGTGCGTCTAATGATCATTAATGGTGATTGGTGCTAGCACCTTCATAATTACTTAATAGTTTAGTAGTGTTGGTGTTTATTATGTCGATTAATTTAATTATTTTTTGTGTTGTGTGTTCTGTAATAAAATGTATGCCTATCGCTTATTCATAATAGAAAATATATTTAAATGTGTGATTTATATTTTAAAAACTATATGACGCGGCACTTTATAGCGCGAAAACCGTACATTTTTCCGCGATAAGTATCCTGTGTCCTTTCATGGGACTCAAAGTATCTCCGTAATAAACAGCAAAATCAGCAGTAGATAGTATTGAAGTATTTTTTTTTATGAAATAAGGGGGCAAACGAGCAAACGGGTCACCTGATGGAAAGCAACTTCCGTCGCCCATGGACACTCGCAGCATCAGAAGAGCTGCAGGTGCGTTGCCGGCCTTTTAAGGGGTAATAGGGGAGGGTACGGAAGGGAATAGGGGAGGGTACGGAAGGAAATAGGGGAGGGTAGGGAAAGGAAAAGGGTAGGGGATTGGGCCTCCGGTAAACTCACTCACTCGGCGAAACACAGCGGAAGCGCTGTTTCACGCCGGTTTTCTGTGAGGACGTGGTATTTCTCCGGTCGAGCCGGCCCATTCGTGCCGAAGCATGGCTCTCCCACGTCAAATGGATGTACTTTTCCGTGGTCTATTCTACACTTATGCTTCGGCCTAGTTTCAAAGTCTGTTCAATAAAACACACATATTTTTTTACAATAATTAACTTTAAGAATATCAAGATACATCATACAAGTTACAACACAGACATAATATTTGTTATTTACACAGCCAAACATAAAACGCGATTTACTCGATAAAATCCGCTCGATAAGCTGCGATATCGATAATTTAATGCAAATGAGTCGATAATACGTGTCCCATCACTAGTTAACACGTCAGCAATCGACAGCCTAATCCTTTTCGGCTACCGGTCGTATTGACCAAGCTTTTTATTATGGGATTATTATTTACTCACATCAAACTTATTTTGAACTTTATCCCTTTGACTTAAGAGCTGCTAAGTATAATATTATTAACTAAACGATTGTCATTTTCAACCTTACTGCCTGGAGATAAGGGTTGTACGTTGTTAGTAGTGATTTATAAGTCGAATGCCGTGTGAAGCCGAGCCGATATTATTATGAAATTGCCTCAGATTTGAAGCGAAGGCTTTAATGCCTTTATTGCGTTACAAGGGGGTCATAGTGGTCATACTGACATCTTAGAGTGATGCGGGACTACACCACAGAATACATAATAATTATGATTTCACTCCATACTATTATTAGATATTTCTCAGACTATGATAATGTTGACAATGTGACACAGTTAATGTTATAAGCCTCTGAAGTCTGAACCATAAAAATCATGGCCTACAAGATTTCGTGACGTCATCCATGAGTCACAATCGACTCTATCCATATATATTTAGTGTAAGTGTTAGTTCTAGTATAATTGTATATATGTTAGTCTATAAGGTATTTATAATATGGGCCAAGATGCCTGACCTAAATAAATAAATAAAAAATATTCTATAACGAAACAAAAGAACACTTAGAAGTAAGAACATTCCATCAGGCCTATCCTGTGTTTCAAAGATGCATTTTTTTTTATAAATAAGGGGGCAAACGAGCAAACGGGTCACCTGATGGAAAGCAACTTCCGTCGCCCATAGACACTCGCAGTAGCAGAAGAGCTGCAGGTGCGTTGCCGGCCTTTTAAGAGGGAATAGGGTAATAGGGGAGGGTAGGGATGGGAAGGGAAGGGAATTGGGGAGGGTAGGAAAGGGAATAGGGTAGGGGATTGGCCCTCCGGTAAACTCACTCCGCGAAACACAGTGCAAGCGCTGTTTCACGCCGGTTTTCTGTGAGACTCGACCGGAGAAATACCACGTGTATTTCTCCGGTCGAGCCGGCCCATTCGTGCCAAAGCATGGCTCTCCCACGCATGCCTCATCAATTCAACAGAAATGATTGGTTTACGTTTTGAAGTAAGCCAATCAAAAGCTCTATTGAATCAATAAACTACCGTCAGAAAATCTCTAAAACCGGCCATTAGAGGCAATATTTGTTCTCATTAAGGTCTTCATCGATCGAAGTGGTTTAGAACAAACACGAGACAAGAACAACAAATTAGTGGACTGAATCAACATCCGCTTCCGGGATCACTTATCAATAGCTTCATATGCTCGTTTATATACCAAACACGTGGAAATAAACAATATTGTTTTAATGGGCCATGAAAAATGTATCCATACCAATATTATAAATGCAGTGTGTCCTTCTGTTAATTTGTTAAGTTTTTTCTTTTGTTTAAATTGCAGAACCGATTTTCATAAACATAACATTAGGTATAATTAATGATACATTTTATCAAGGTTGAGACTTGAGGGAGATCGCAGACGACAGACTTTTTGTGCGATCGAGTCTGCGGCGCCCATACAGTCGGCATGGCGCGGGCGCGGCCATACCGACTGTATGGGCGCCGCAGACTCGATCGCACAAATTTTTTTACGGGCTTTGGCCCATTACACATTCCCACCACTGTATCTCCTGTGTCGCCAGGATCGACAGCGGTATCCAACCACGAAAACCCTATGATATGATCTCAGGGAGCCCGAGGGACAGCCTAAAGCTGTCTTGGGACCCGCAACGAAATTAATCAGAAGAAAATAGGAGGAGTAGGAAGAATTCCAGATTCCCTCCCCATATAAAGCGGGAGACAGCACAAAGTTGCAGTGACCGAAAGTCAAAGAACTGGAAGGGGGAAGCACCACGGGAATAAACGTTAATTATAATGGTGACTACTACGCTAGAGCTAAATTAATTTATTGTGTTAGACTGTTGCCAGTAGTAATTGTGACAAAAAAGCTTGAAGGCACGGAAGTTCCTAGCGCTGTCCACGAGATCACCGTAGTATGCGACACCAGATGTACAGAGTAGGTTGTTTAGCATTGTAGTTCTTTCGTCCTGCCAGAGACTGCACTCCCAGAGAACATGATGAGCTGTTTGTTCAAACATGTCGTCTGCGATCTCCCCAAATGTTGTTATCTAGTTCGAAGGTTAGGTAGACCTTTAGAACTAGGTACCTTCTAAGTTCTATGGTAACCGCGACCGAAACTCCATTGTTGCTGGTTGTTCTCCTCTAAAGTAATCACTGGTAATATAAAGAAAAACTTTCAATCTTATAAGATGACGAAAGTCTGGCTGTCGCGGCTGGCTCTTATATTATTATTTCGTTACCATACAAATTAGTAGCCCTTAGTGTGAGGTTTTGTCACTAACACTTTTAGGGAGATCGCAGACGGCACACTTTTTGTGAAATTTTGTGTGATACTCTCTGCGGCGCACATACATTTTGCATGGCCGCGCCATGCCGACTGTATGTGCGCCGCAGACTCGATCACACAAAAAGTGTGCCGTCTGCGATCTCCCTAAAAGTGTTAGCGACAAAACCTCACACTAAGGGCTGATCACACCGGAATGGCAGCGCAGTGGCGAGCATTTTCAGTGTCATATGATTTTAAACTTTATCTTCATTATTGTTATACATAGTATCGCTTGAGAAACTTGGAATTTCTCAAGCGATACTAATATATTACAATAATAAAGTTAAAGTTTAAAATCATATTATGACACTGAAAATGCTCGCCACTGCGCTGCCATTCCGGTGTGATTCGGCCCTAACACTTAACACACATTAATATTTATCTTTTGTGCATGGAACCCTAAAATAATGTCTTTTTATTGCATCTTATTAAATTATTGATGTCCTTAACTAGAATGAGCATTATAATGAGTTATTGGCCAATAATAGTGTATACGAATTGTATATCTCGATTTTATTTGATTCGATAGTAAAATCTGATAAAAATCGACACAAGTAAAAAAAAAGAAATATAATTTGTTAATAGCTGTTCATTGGTGAGGGAAATTATACTTTAATGCGAGGGTATAACGCATGTTTTCGGTTGGACGGGGGTGCGCATTAAAAATTACAACCTTCACCTCAAGCGGATGACTCGATCAGATATTCTCAAAGTGGCGGTTATTATTGTTCATTTTATTGGCCAATCATTTCTGATAGCATGTTTTAATGTTTTCATGTAGGTATACTTTTCGCAGTACCGTAAAATTAAAAAATGGGCTGTGGTTATCACTTAAAAAATACGGACACATAATATGTTTACGTATCCAGGATAATATTATTATCCTGGATTCTAATATTATAGATGCGAAAGTGTGTCTGTCTGTCTGTCTGCCTGTTACCTCTTCACGATTAAAATAGCTGAAATTGGGAAAGGACGTATGGGATAGTTATTAGCCCCAAAAATTTGGTGAATTTTGGTGCTGTTTGTGGTTTAAATTTTTTAATTCTTACTGAGTCCCAGAATCTTTTATGATATAATTGATACGGCAGATACGGTGATAGTTACGCACCTTTTTAGTAAAAGGTGGACCCGTGCGAGTTTCTTACGCCGGCTCTTCTCGCCGGGTACTTTCCCGAACCGGTGGTAGGCCTCATGTAGACGCGACGTTCTAAAAGTGTTAACTTTGTTAACCTATTTAGAAATAAATATTTTGATTTTGATTTTTTGCCTGGTTTATCTATATTATTAATTTATTATGTACCCCCAACAGTTCAAGAGGCGCTGTTCGGTTTTACAACTAATATCACTGACAATAATCCGTCCGTCTGTCTGTCATTAAACGCGCGACAGATTTATGCGCCGCGTTTACAGCCGGAGTCGCGGCTCGGATTATAATCATTAGGTTCACACGGTGCGGTGGGGAATGCCCTAGGTGACCTAGGATACCTAACCTAACTCAGTGCCGAATTTATATTTTTTTATGAGAGCATTATAATATATACTTTATTTCGCCGCCCCATGTATGTAATTTGTAGGGCTTCTATGGACGTTGCCATAGCCCATAGGCCTAGGAAGCTGCCACCCCTAGGCCGTGGCCTATAACGGCCTATCTATAAATCCGGGGCTAACCTACCTTTTTGCGATATGCAGGTGTTTGACATCAGCAAATATTGCATAATAATATCAGCTGCTGTCTAAGAAAACGTTTTCCTGTGGTCCTTCGTCATTTTACCTTGGTAACCTTACCTAACCTCGAACCTATGTGTAAAGGTGAATCTAGGATGGACTTGGCACCTATAGATTATTTAGAGCCAAGTCCGTCCTAGTTTTTAAAGAGACCTGGGAATAATTGTTTCTCTTTTACACACGAACATTGCTATTATGCTTCTATCGCTTTATACGTGGAAGAGCCATGCTGCGGCACGAATGGGCCGGCTCGACCGGAGAAATACCACGTTCTCACAGAAAACCGGCGTGAAACAGCGCTTGCACTGTGTTTCGCCGAGTGAGTGAGTTTACCGGAGGCCCAATCCCCTACCCTATTCCCTTCCCTACCCACCCCTATTACCTTCCCTTCCCATCCCTAACCTCCCCTATAACGCTATTCTCTCTTAAAAGGCCGGCAACGCACCTGCAGCTCTTCTGATGCTGCGAGTGTCCATGGGCGACGGAAGTTGATTTCCATCAGGTGACCCGTTTGCTCGTTTGTCCCTTTATTTCATAAAAAAAAAATCATATTTCGCAGAAGGAGACAATAAGTTAATTGTTCTCCATCGCAACCCAAAATCAAAAGCAATTCTCAATAAACTGGTGAAACACGAATAATAAAAATGTAATTGATGTACCATCAATTAATTATCGGGACAATAATTAGTGAAACACAACCGTGCCGATGATCGGCTTAGGGCCGGCGCATAAAAACGGTTCAAACTGCCATAAATAACCAGTTAACGAGCGACTACATGAGCCGCTATTAATCAGCTTTTATGGCCCGGTGTGCCCGGACCTTAAGATTTTTTTGATATTGCTATTTTTGGTCTTTTGTTCGGTAATCCGGCTCGAAGGACCAGTGTGGTTATTAAACAATTGCACTCGATAGTTTTGGCCGCAAAAGTAGAAGCCGATAAAGTATAACACGGTCAAATTAACTTGACGCATCGCTGTAATGCAATAACCTGCCCGCTTCATAATGACCATGCGTCAAGTTGATGTGACCGCGATGTTTGTCATGCTAGGGTCAATAGAGATGAAGAGACAAACCATCAAACATCGAGAAAACATGTAGAGTGAGTTAACTCGTTGGCGTATGCTAGGCAGGCATATCAAGCGATGCTAGGCTCGATTAAATGCGGCCGCGCGAACGAGCGGCTTAGCTGCTAGTCGCTACACCTTGTGGTGATCACAAAGGCATGACGACTATTTTTTTCTTATTGGTAATTGAAAGACCTTTCAAAAATAGAAACATCGGTGAAATTATGACTCTGATAGCTTAAAAATTCACCAAGCTATGACAATTCAAACATCTCATAAAATAAAATAGACCGGCCCGAAACGAATCCGCTCCATACATACGCGGACGCATAGATATAAGTCGAGTCTGGTTATAATTATAATTTTTTTATGTCGTACTTCGCTGCCGAATGTAATTTGATTAAAGGATGTGTTTTGATTTCTATTATCCCAAAAGTATTAAATTTTTTATGAGTCTTGCTAAGACATGTGAAGCCAGAAACTAAAAGCTCTTTTTTAAGACTAGAAAACCAAAAACTTTTTCATTTTTGTCATAAAAAATCAAAAACTTTTTTAAGATTCTGATTGTTATTAATATCATAAAATTAGACATATTTACCACAGTATTAAGATACTCGTCGTTAGTGCATGATTAGCACTACATTTTTAAATTTATTCAAAACTTAAAAAAAAGGCTAATAAAGAACATTGAACCTAATAATTACTAACAAACAACTACTCTTAATATTTTCCCATATATCCTAGTGTGTGTCCACCCTTACTGTTATTTACAGGACAATAAAATCGTGGTGTTCCGGGTCTGGTGGTCATTATTTTGATGGATGCCCAGCTATTTATTGGTCCCACTTAGGCGGACAGCGTAGGTTATGATTTTTTAATCTCTGGGTATGGCTTGATATGTGGTTTTAATGATAAAATAGGTATTTAGTGTCCTGACTTATGGTAATATGCAGATGATATTGCGTACAATATATCTATAGATTGATATTTTGTATACAATGATCTGCTTAATGTATTAAGGAGATTTAAGGCTTCTTACAGACGAACGGCACTTTCTAAGGTGTTGCAGAAAAAAATAATTGATATTCTGATGAAGAAATATCAATTTGTCAAGAAGAATAACGGCGGAATAAGAGCCATACCTCACCGGGATGCCACGGCGACGTGGCGTCTGGCGGCTTTACGTCGCCGCAAAGCCGTGTTTTTCTTAAATTATATGAAGATTTAAGAAAATACCTAAAAATGTTCAATTATCTGAGGATATCATTAAAATCAGCGACTGATTGAGTGATGGAGCATACAAAGACGTGCAAACAACTGGCAATGTCAACAGTCGCCGCATGCGGAGCGGTCGACTCTGGCTACGTCTTGGCCAGTCGTTCGCCAAGTGAGTTACCCGTCAATCGTATACATATATATATATACAACGGAACTAGTTGGCGACGCCGCTGGCCACGTCGCCATGGCGTCCAGGTGAGGTATGGCCCTAATCGTTGAACATACAAAAAATATACCCACAGCCAAACATAACATCCTTTTATCTTTTGTTATTTTAAATGACTCATTAAAAAACCGGCCAAGTGCGAGTTGGACTCGCCCATGAAGGGTACCGCAGCAATAATTTATGAAATTAAAAGGTTTTTGATTTATTTTTATATTTCAGTTGATTTAATCAAAGTTAAATTAAGGTAACATTTATGACGTATAAAAAAAACTATTTGCTAAATCTCGTTCAAACCAATTTTAGTTGGTAGTTTTTACAGTAATGTACATCATATATTTTTAGTAGCTGTGACATACGGACGGACAGACAGACAGACAGACATGACGAATCTATAAGGATTCCGTTTTTTTGCCAATTGGCTACGGAACCCTAAAAAGTAACGCAAGCAACGCAACACCTCGCGGTAATGTAATGTGATCCAATCCTTTTTTTCCCGGTGAGGGAAATACATTTACGCATCCCCGGCAGTTTGGGGAGGGCCAGGAGTCTGTAGCCAAGACTCATTCTTCTTTGCTTCTTACGGCCGTTCCCAATATTTGATCTATCTTTCTGGTTTTGCCCTACTAGAGATATTAATAGCTCACATTAGACAATAGAGACATATATTTTATGTCAATTATGAGCTATTCCTATCTTTAGTACTCGTAGGGCAAAACCAGAAAGATAGATCAAATATTGGGAACGGCCGTTAAAGAGTCGCCGATCAAAATGTATGGAATCGACAGCGTTCGTATGAAGTTGAAGTTTGACTCGTGTAATGTCAATTCCATACATTTAGATCGGCGATTCTATAAAGAAGCGACAAAGAAAACGTCCTTGCTAGGGGCTCCCCTAAGAATATTTGAGAGAGTCGAAAGTCGAAAGGAAAGTAAAGACATAAAGCATTGTTTAAGTGCGGTCTGAGACGAGTGTTTTATTGTTTTATTTATCAACCCCATTAAATGGTAAACATCAATCTTTTTATGTCCAACTTCGAATTTTGATGTTCACGAGGGTCAGTTCACACTACAGCGAAACGATGCATTTTAAACCAACTTCCAAAATACGAGGTTCTACGTTCGGCCGTAAAAGTTTAAATAAGACAAGCCAATTAAACTTAAAATAGGCGTCTTGTAAGTCTATCAATTCAATATGCATCTTCTTGTGTAGTAAATAAAGCTTAATTTTGTATGGATCACTAAATTATCCATCGCATTGCTTACGTAATGTGACCTGACCCTTACTGATCTGTGACAACAGTTAAACGCGGACAGGTGACAGTTATGGCTGTCAAAATTGATCTGTACCCATTTTAATTGTTTTATAGTCCATGTCGAGCTCGGAATGTGGAGATAAGAGAAGTGTTTGGAGCTAGACTATTAAAGTTGGAAATAATTGTTTACTTTGGGAGACTACGGGGATATTAAGGCGACGCCTTGATAATTTCGCTATAGTGATATCGATTTTTCTCAGCGATGACTAAAGCTAAGAAATTAAAGTTCAGTGTCGGTATTCATCATGTCTTTGTCTTTGAATTATATATATACCACCCATAGCATAACACGATTGGTCAACTTTTATAACACAGAATAATCAATCAAAAAGACCTCTGTAAAAACAGGAATTCTAAGTTTGCCAGCAGAGGAGAGTGATGTAAGCTTCCACATATTGTACATATATTGGTTCAAGTATTCACTTTATTTTGCCCATAGCTTATATGAAATGTATTTAATATTTATGGTTTATAAATTACGCGACAAAAACCATTTTGAAGCTTACGCCCTTTCCATTTTTTGCTGTTCCATTGCTTGTTTTCTATGAAAGGCCGGGCCGGCCTCTTATAGAAAACAAGCAATCTAAAATATATCCAACACGGTTTTTTACTTTAACGCGGCGTCACCTTAACCTTCTAATTGCGAGAGAATGTATACCAATTAAACGCACGTCAAATAAATGCGAAAGCTTATACGTCTTCACGCCCAAACCACTGATCCGATTTTTCTGAAATTTGGTATGGGGATACTTTGCTTCCCGGGAAAAGACATAGGATACTTTTTATCACGGCAAAATGTACGTTATAGACAAGTCGCAACACATCTCTACTGGAAACGCAGCCTATACCTCCCAAATACTAAACTGTATAGACAAACTGAAGTGTTTGCTGCCAATTATAGAAATACACAATAATGTATAATCTCCCCGTCTAGTATAAAATAAAGCTAGAAAAGCCTGCTTATTAATTATTCATGTTGAGAGTTGAGACAATCAAATTAAGCAATATAAAAGTTTATGATTACATAAAAATAATAATAATTTACACGAGTCAATAAAACATTAACAGCATACCCATTAAACATGATATAAAATATAGGACCGCTGTAAATATTTAATAATAATACTAAGGGCCTGTTTCACCACTTTCTGATAAAGTGCCGAATAGGCTATTCACAGCTTTTTTGACAGATTCTCCATACTTCATCTGTCAAGTTAAGTGGTAGATAGCCTATTCGTGACTTATCAGGAAGTGGTGAAACAGGCCCTAAACTAAATACATATTATGTAGTTCATTTTTATGTTTAACATTATTAGTTATAGCATCAGTTTTTTTGTTTTTAACTAAGTACAGTATCGAATTGAAGTATGGTGTACTGTATAAATATCTAAATATCTAAATAAGATCAAAATGAGATAAAACGCAGTATAATGCTAAAGGTCTAGCAACGCATCAATTACTTTATTGTTCCTTAATGTGTGCGCACTAGACTAGGACTGTATTTCTTTATTGTCGTAAATAGCAGGCGCAAGACTGACTTTTTTACCGACTAAGGTGAAGCCAAAAAAAAGGGTTAGTATTTTTGCCTGTTTAACATTTTTAGTTCTTTAAACCAGGAATTTAACCGATGACCTCTGAGTCACTCTGAGTGTTGCTATAATCCTTTATCGGCGGCTAAAGACACCAAGTCATGCCCAAAGGTCTGTTTCTCATACACATGGTATCGTACCAAATGGTGATGAACCCATAAACGTATTGTCAATCTTATGCCGGCTTCTCACGGCGCGTAATATCACGAGCCGCACCGCGTCAGCTCAAACTACGCGCCGTGTGAAGGGGGACGTGGCTCGAGGTGGCGCGGGCTGGCTCGAGCAGGCGCGTCCGATCCGATTGATATGCGGCTCGTGATATTTCACAATACGCGCCGTTGGAACGGGTAGCGCGGACTCGTTGTCTCTTGCTCGCTCGTACAAATCGGCACGGTGCGGCGCGGCTCGTCATATCACGCGCCGTGAGAAGCCTGCATTACCTCATCACGTAATGTGATAGCGACATCGCTCACTAATCACGAGGGCAGGCGTAAATCACGCACACGCACACACACACACATGTAACACACACACACAAACACAGCCAGTAAATCAACGTAAATTACTCATCGTCTATTCTGTCCGATTGTTTCATAGCAACGGGCTTATTCTGTAAGCCGACGCGATATGTACACGATGCCGTTTTTATCTCGCGACTACTATGTATATTTATGAGAACAGTTGTGGCGTATATAAAAGTTGTTGTGTGTATATTGTTTTTAAATTATGTACGTGATTATAGGACATGATGTTATTTAAACTACTTAATACTTAAAAAAAATTGGACTTTTTTACACTTTAAATAGATTTTCGCTCCAAAAATGATTATATCAACAGGTGGCATAAAATTTGAATTTGTAGACATAATAAACGTTTGAGACTTTACTTACCATGTTTGCGCACAAATTAAGTCAGTCCTTACTAAAAACCTATCTCTAAAACGTTTTAGCAATAACGTAGGATAAAATATATCTACGAATAGTAAAAACTAAAGAAACGTAACGTAACTCCCATTCTTCAATCGTTTGGTTCTTTTTCACGCACTAAAATAATAATACGAAAATAATTAAAAAAAAATAGCTACAAAACACTAACACTCAAAATTATGAAATAAAGCCGTCGACAATAATTTTCGCTTCTATAATTACACAAAATTCGGGTCTCTTTTTGTAGCTCGCGGAACAATTTTTTTGACACAATTACTCTTCCCTAGTTTTTATTATTCGTAGATAAATATCATAAAAATCGGATAAGCGAGCGATGACGTACGAATACACTTTCTAATGTCAGTGCGGATATTCCAGAATAAGCCCCCTCTACGTGTGGCCGTAGTACATTCGTCGTAATTGTGGCTGGCCCATTCCCGATGTGACTTTGTTTTATAGTTGTCGTCCGCGCTTGTTTCACGTCACATAAAAATGAGGACATTAATGTTGTTTTTAAATAATGGTGTTTTATGTATTGTGAGCTCGATGAGTTTTATATTTTGATACTAGTGGGAGATGTTCTAAACATGATAGTTTTGAATATCGTGTCATTTTTGTGTCACGGAGCGTGATTCCTACGGGAATCATAGTACATTTGGTCTAGTTTTATGAATATCGGCCTTAGTACCTTTGTAAGGAGGAGGAGTACCTTTGTAGTTTGGACGCAAACAAAACAAATGTTTTCTCTTTATAATAGGAGTTTTAACCCACTGCCTGGTAATCGTACATTTTGCCTAAATAAAAACCATCCTATGTCTTTTGTCTAGGCTCGAAATGTCTCCATAATGTTGTTTTGAGTGATACAATGCACAAACTCTTGAGCATTATAAAGTCTATCCTAGGTAGCCGGCCTGCACCCGTAGCATGGCTACAGTAGAAATACGAAAGTATAGACAAACAGCGGAGATAAACTGCAGAAGGTTCCGTTCCGATATTTACCGCGGCTATGCCGCGATCGACGAAAGATCGGAACGGCACCTTCAGTTTATCTCCGCTGTTTGTCTATACTTTCCTATATCTACTGTAGCCATGCAACGGGTGCTGGATTCAATGAAACCGACTACAGTCATCAGGACCGATGAAAAATAGCTTATCAACTTATAGCATTATTAGATGACACCCACAACTCCGTTACGCCAAAATTAGGCTTCGTTTCCACTGAAGCGGAGCGGAGCTAAGCGGTGCCCGAATTGACCAATCGTGCTATTCCAGCGGAATGACAGCGAAGATTTCGAGCATGGTGATTGGTGAATTCGGCACCGCTAAGCTCCGCTCCGCTTCAGTGGAAACGCAGCCTTAGTTTAGTTTACATTTTTCCGGGATAAAATGTATAATAATATGTCCTTTCCCGGGACTCAAAGTATTTTCATACTTTTCAGCAAAACCGGTTCAGTGTTTTGAGCGTGAAGAGGTAATAGACAGACAACTTTTGCATTTATAATATTAGTATGAATGGACTTCTGTTTGTTCTTGTTAAAAGCAATAAGTCCTTGAACTTTGTGACGTCCCAGTACATTGTGGCGATGAACACAGTGTGCGGTAAATCAGCCGCAAATCCCGGGGAGAAATCACAGTATCGCCGATTGCCAGTTTAAAATACACCATAACTCAAGGTACACCTTATCGTGAAAGAATACCTCCCCTAACTCCGTCCCTCTCCGATGTACGGGGAAAACCACCCCTCTCTGTCCCACGCCCCGCTTTACATTTATAAGTACACGGGTTCGCGAGCGTCCAGGAGTTTTTTAAATTAATCCACTTCGAACCTTATGGTGGTAACTTAAGGTTTGTTTTGTACTGTCGGAGTGGTGGTTAGTTGTCGGTCGCCATGGCAACGGCCCCCGCGTCTCGACTTTTGCTAGCGCCTCCTTCGATTCGGAAGATTTTTCTGATCACTGGCAGGATGTGTTATGTACGCGGTGACCGTCTCGTTGTATATTTGAGGACAGTTTAAATTGGCTAGGGTGACAAAGATGTTGAATATTTTGAGAACATAATCTTTAACAATACGAATTGTCAATTAAGTTGATACAATAAAGTTCCTTCTATTTTTGTTGAGTAAGTTTTTGCGGACCTATTTTAGAATGTGTAATTTTCCCCCTCTAAATGGCCAATTGAAATAGACGCTATTCTTCAAGTAAGCAAGTGAGTGAATGAGTAAATGATTGAACGAGTCTCTATGTACCTATCCATCTTTTATAGCAGCTTTTGTTCATTTAATGTTGATCGTTTCTGGCTTTTCATATTAACTTTTTCATAGTTAGATATTTCTTTTTTTAATAATAATTATAACAATTTTGCAAACTAAACTAGCAATGCGGCTCTCTATATCTCTCTAAAAATCACGTGAGAACCGTAAATTTTTTTACTAAATAAGCTGTTAGGAGAAGATAACTTTCCTATGGTCTACTACCCTATAGGAATCTGTGACTTATTTAATAAAAATGTTTCTTAACATACAGGGTAAAAATAAAATACCTTTTTTTAATTTATTTAAATGTTTATTTCAACCACATTACTTATTCTGTTCTTCACGATATCTAGCCGAGCCGATACTATTATATTTTCCTCAATAATAATAACAAAATATTCCAATTATAATAATAAAATGTCCAGAATAGGACTGCTGCTAATGATTATCTAGTATTATAATATAAAATCAAATTTAATATGTATGGAATAACTTATCATACAATAATAAAAAGCCAGATTAGCAATAAACAAGTATTTATGTTGTTTTAATTAATTATAATATTCTTATAATAGATTTAAATTATACCACATTATAAATGCAAATATTTCATATTTTATTGAGCCGGTTTGATTCTTATTTTTATTTTATAAAACTTATTAAATTGCTTTTTTAAGCAATTTGTTTGGATATTTTTATTTATAAGTTATTAGCAACTACTTAAATGTTTCCAGAAAAAAAAAACATAGGTACTATACCTACTAGGAAATACAAGGTCTACGAAAGCCAAGCCATTTTAGGACCTACTTAATTTGACTCAGTTATATGAAATTTGACAACCTTCTCAATTTGTCCGTGTTATATAAAATTATCGGTGAAAATTCTCTTGCCGTCGGCACAGTATAGCAATATGACATATACCTAAATAAAATAACATTAAGATTTTTTGTCGATATTGGGTAAATTTTAGAAAGTAGAAAAAAAGAAAACATTAATTCTCCATAATACAATAATAAATATTTCTGTCGATAATACTATCGGCTCGCATAATATATAACTTCGGTGTGTATTTACATAGTGTGTTTAAAAAATCGCCTATTTACAAGCGTCCTTATGTTAATATACTTTCCGATGAAACTTAAACTCTACTCAAAGTTAAAGGCTCCTTAATCTACGTATAACCTTTCTTGTGAAAATGACGAGCAAATGAGCTAAAGGATCGCCTGATGGATAGCGATTACTCGTGGACACTCATAACACCAAATGAGTTGTAAGTGCTTTACAGACATTTTAGGTACCATCAGAGTAATTGATTCATAGGCAGTTGGCAGGCCTACGTTGTTTGGTAGGGTTATGTCAAGTCAAAGTTGACCGTAGCCTGTCGGCTGAGCTGAATGTAACCTGACCAAATTACGTAGGTATCTATCTACCCATAACTCGATTTCTCTAAAAGTACATGGGATGAGAAGATATAATTATTTTTTGTAACTAGATCTGCTTGGCGAGATGGACCAGGAAAGCCTGAGACTAAGACAACCCAGGACAGAAAATTCTGGCGCAAACGTACAGGGAGACCCGACCCCAGATAAACTGGGACCATGGGGTGGACAAAGAAAGAAGAAGTACTAGATCTGCTTGGCAGAAACTTTTTTATGTCAAAGGAGTCCCTTAATTTAAGTAGAGTACTCAATTCGATCTTAAATGAATAAAATATATCTTAAAACAAAGGCTTGGTAGTCATTGAAACAAATGACAAAATGCGTTTTAAGTTCCTCTTAATTATTTTTTTACATAATAGTAATTCTTAACATAATTTGTAATGGTCAGTTTACATTATTTCAATCCAGTGATCCAATCTGGAACAAAAAAAGCACTGTAATGTAACTAGAATTCAGTCCTTTCCAGTCACTGACCTCCATTATACAAGTACGCTGGACTTGTATACCCTTTGAAATGACAGCTATTTTTTGTGCCTATTTGAAGTGGAATCAGGCATCAGCGCCCCCAATGCGGGGGAAGAGAACTAAATCTGACGTAAAAATGACGTTTGAAAGTCGCCATATTGGCGCTGATAGCAGTAGTGGGAGTACTTGGAACTAATACTAGTGACAACCAATAACGATTAAGCGGCCATTTGCAAGTTACGTCAGATTTAGTTCTCTTCCCCCGCATTGGGGGCGCTGACCGCTTCAAATAGGCACAAAAAACAGGTGGGTATCATAAGTCCAGCGTACTTGTATAATGGGGGTCAGTGTTTCCAGTGCCCGTTTATTCCAGTGCATTCCTGTAGCAAGTCAGCGTTGGATTGGATCACTGGATTGGAATGATGTTAACCCACTATTATTACTCTATTCGCGAATAGGAAACCTGTGTTATATTTTATAAGCTGGTAATAAGTAATAACATTTTGATAAAGCATTCCGAAAGAAAAATGCTTTACTTTGCTTTATTTCTACAAGTATTTTATTTTTAAAATATAATACTATATTATTAGAACAGGAACTAAATTAAAATAATAATGTGTGGTCACATATTAATGTGATTAGTACGACTAACGGTGGCACTTAAAGTGATTTTAATGAGAAGTATGACAGAAAATGTATGAAGCTTATGTCAAAATCTTCATGAATCAAAGTTAAGTAATACTTAAATTTCACTAAGGGCGGCCATAAGTCCTTGGACAGTTATAAACATAGTTACTGTACTGCACAAATAATTTGGGACAAAAATATGTCTTAAGACAATATGGTGACCACTTCATATAGAAAACATAGGACAGAACTTGCATGTGACCCAATACACGGAAACTTAGGACAGTAACGTCTACCCTGAAACACCAAAATAACGCGGTGTCGCTTCACATCGCCGGTTACAACTAATATAAATTCGTAAAGTAGCTATATACAGACTTACAGACCTACACATTTACATGTTATTGCCAATTCCAACAGATATTTACAAACAAATTGTGAAGCTAATATTTAAAAAATCGGAAAACTCTCCTCAGGATCAATTCACATTGCAACGTGTCGATGCGATGAATTTTAAAATGACACATTCAAAACTGAACTTTATTTGCTACAAAAGAAGGTGCACATTTTATTGACAGGTTGTTCGCGGTGTCGACCTGCCTGGTTCAAATTTAATGTCTGATTTATAGGCATATCGCAACGCTTCGCAACGTGAACATGAATTAACCCTTACAGTTTTAAAACTTTCAAGTTTCATTTTATTTATGAGTGTTAATTTTTTTATAACTGTTAAACTGTTAGTAAAATTATATCTCTTTTGCTTGACGTAGAAAATAACTTACATAATAATACTCGTAAATAAGTAAACGTTTTAATAAGAGTTTCAATAATATTTCTTCTGTCGTATACCTTACAGTAGTCCTCAGACAGAATAAAAAGTTTAGACAGAGTTTTGTCGAACAAAAGTGAGGCCATATTATTTTAAAGTTCATTTCTGCTTACATAATAAAAATGAATCATCAATTTTGTTAGTCTTGTTACAACCCGAGAACATTTAGTCTTGAAATATTCGTGGAAACCTAGTGAAGGTTTTTAATAAGAGGAAAGTGACACGACGTTCAGCCGGCCGTCTTATACCTACTTATACGTAATTTGAGATAAAACGGCCTGGTGAAGTTTAGTTTTATTGCATGTGTTTCACTCACAAAACTCTTTCTTTCCTTTTATTTGGTCCGAGAAACAGGAAAAAACTAAAACAAGCTTACGTCTAGTGTAAAATCTATGTAATAAATAACTTATTGTACCTGACTAATACTTGAACTATGTACAGTATATTATATTATACAAGCCTAAAGAAATCGCTTATTATAAAAATATGTAATTGAACAAGAGAGTCCACCCATTCGCTTTTGGAAAAGTTAGCTTGAAATGTGGTAAGTGCAAAATATAATAGGTAGGTATAATTAAATGTATTTTTGTAATAAATCACTAACGGTCTTACCACAAAAGATTTAAACATCTATTGAACCATAATACCATATACGTGGGAGAGCCATGCTTTGGCACGAATGGGCCGGCTCGACCGGAGAAATACCACGTTCTCACAGTAAACCGGCGTGAAACAGCGCTTGCGCTGTGTTTCGCCGAGTGAGTGATTTTCCGGAGGCCCAATCCCCTACCCTATTCCCTTCCCTACCCTCCCTATTCCCTTCCCTCCCCTATTCCCTTCCCTACCCTCCCTATTCCCTTCCCTTCCCTACCCTATTCCCTTCCATTCCCTACCCTCCCCTATTACCCTATTCCCTCTTAAAAGGCCGGCAACGCACCTGCAGCTCTTCTGATGCTGCGAGTGTCCATGGGCGACGGAAGTTGCTTTCCATCAGGTGACCCGTTTGTTCGTTTTCCCCCTTATTTCATTAAAAAAAAAACTAATTATGTAACCATTAAGTTTTGAGACCATTAAGTATTTATTTTTTTCCTAATCAACTGTTCAACAGGTTTTTAAATCTTTTGTAGAAGAAGAAGGTTGAAAATGATAGTTACGTAAGAAATTAATAGTTTACTTGGATATCACGCAAGTTTAAAGTAAGCATAATATTCTTTTGAAACAATATTATTACAAAAAAAGTATTTTTGTAAGTATGAAAAACAAAAAAAAAAACAGTTAAGTAATAAAATAAACAAATTCTTTTAAAAGATGGCCGCGTCAAACAAAATGGCGGCTTGACAGCTGATTCCAAAGTCTTTGAATTATGCTCTAATTTCAAATGGCATCTATTTATAATGTATTCTAATTTATGTTCTCAATTTAAGCAACTTAAAAACTTTCAATCGGCTAACTCTATAAATAATTATCACTGTGTTGACATTATATTAAATCCAAGATGACAGGTGATTTGGAAACTGGATTTTCTTAAATATAGTTACTTAATAATAAATGCGTCTTATGTGGGATAGTGAGGTAAGATGGGATACCTAAAGTTGAAAATATACCTTGTTAGTCTTGCTCCATAATAAATTATTTTTAAAATTATACAGTTAAGCAAATAACTAAAAGTAGGTTGTCTTGATAAATAAAAAAAACAACCTTAAGGGCCTGTTTCACCGCTTCCTGATAAGGCTATCCACCACTTAATTTGACAGATGGAGTATGGAAAATCTGTCAAATAACCCTATCGGGCACCTTATCAGGAAGCGGTGAAACAGGCCATAAGTATAATATTATGATATCAATACAATATATTCAGTAGTTTGAAAGTCAATATTAAATGCGAGATTTCTTGTTGTCCTATATAAGGCAAACGTTGGTAGTCATTATTGATACTTATACTTTTGCTTGAAAATGCTAGGAATACCAATTAAGTAACATTCTGCAGTAGAAACTCAAATTACGAATAATTGGGTGATTTATCTTGTGAGTCCCATCTTACCCCCTCTCTCCTATCAATATACACTGGTTAAAAATGGTAGTAAGCGAAGTTAATCGGTTCATCGTAATGTTCGTCACTCTCACTGGGCTCCTGGCACGGGCGCGGCGCCTGGCCGGCCTGGCACGGCTGGCCCTGGCACGCCTGGCTCGCCTGGCACGGCTGGCCCTGGCACGGCTGGCACGGGTCATGCCAGGTGTGTCGTCACTGGCGGTAGTCGAGGCGCGGCCGCTTGGCGTCGTCCTCGTCTGACGCATCCTGCTCCTCGTCGCAGTCGTCACCCAGCTCCTCCTGCTTGCGCTTGGCCGTCGCCATCTCCGCCGCGTGCTTTTTCCGCCACTTCGTCCGTCTGTTCTGGAACCATACCTGCGAAGAAGATGGATGTGAATTACACAAGCAATAAAAATATATCGTCTGAAATTTTAACACTCTATATATCTCGTCTATAAGACTGCTTAGAGACGGACGGACTAACCTTACCCTTTAGGTACAAAGTTCTGATAGCGACCACCGTTCAAATGTCATTTAAATTGGCAGTATTGAATAAGTAAGCCGCCATGTTGAATAAAAACTGAGCGTAAACATTGCTACGCCGTAGCGCGTCGTAGCGGAGCGGCGTAGAGGCGCTACGACGTAGCGATACGAAGTGTAGGTTTGATACACATATTATAATAATATTATATACCATCGAGGAAGTTGATTTCTATGCAATTGACAGACCAACATTATTTGGTCGAATATGTCAATTCAATGTTAATTGTGATCTGTCAGCTGGGTTTGACGTAACGCGACCAAACTAATTTTAATGTGGAATACATTACTAAATCAAATTATTTATTATAATAATCAAATTGTTAAATAGGTTTTGTTAAATTTAGTGTAACGAAAGAAATTCATAAATTAAAAAAAAATACCAAGTTGTCACTCTGTTCTCGTAAACTACATTACTACTATTATTATTATTACATAAAGTATAAAGGATTTTTGATCTATTAATTTAATTCCTTTATTAACACACATAAAATACGCAATAGAACAAAGCAGGCAATATACTGCTATGGTTAATAAAACCTGTGTTATGGCAATTAGACAACACATTCACGATTTTAGAGGTAGCACAAGATACTTTAATACTTTATTCAATTAGCCATATAGTCATCAAAACAAACATCAGTAGCGGTAGCACGGCGACCAGCGGAAATGCGAAAGTATGGACAAACTGTGGAAATAAACCTAAGGTGCCGTTCCGATCTTTTTTCGTTCCGAAAAATTCAATTAAAATGCCACTTTATGACACACTATAGTATATGTCATAATGTAGGATATTATTTGAATTTTTAGAACTATAGTCTGTCATAAAGTGGCTTTTTAATTGAATTATTTGGAACTAAAAAAGATCGGAACGGCACCTTAAGTTTATCTCCACAGTTTGTGACTATAGTCTGTCATAAAGCGGCATTTTAATTGAATTTTTCGGAACGAAAAAAGATCGGAACGGCACCTTAGGTTTATTTCCACAGTTTGTCCATACTTTCGTATTTCCGCTGGTCGCCGTGCTAGTACTACAGGTGCTGATGATATCCAAAATGGCGGTGCTCCTTAAAACAAACAAATTAATATCAAAATTCAAACAGAGGTTCTCCATCTGGCGCCGCCACAACTTCATGTTGTACCGAATATAAAGACCGGGTCACTGCTAATCCGACATCATAATGTGTCCCCACCTCACACGCTATACCTGTCTCTTTCCCCCCCGTGGATACCGCGGAGGCGCGATAGAGACGGACATAGTAGCCGTGCTCCCGGTAATTAAGGGTCGTTTTGCAAATTACACGGTACTTAACCACCCATATAACACTCATTAATCACGAACTTCGCTCGTGCCCCGTCCTGCTCGCTCTATTGCGACTCCGTATAGCTCGCTCTCTCTCTCTCCGGCCTCGGGCAAGACAGCGCTTTAATTAGGTCATAAATACATTTTCATGATTAGGACGAGCCCCGCCGTAAGAGGTTTTGAATTACCTGAACATTATGCGCAGTTTATGGATCAAATATGTGTACGCGTGTAAAATACGTCCCTGTGCTTACCCTGAAGATGTGTAGGTACTCTGATCACATGTACTGTGATAAGAGAAAACGAATTTGAGTTTTTAAGTTAGTTATTGCCTATCATAGTACTTATATCCAAAAAAAATGTCCAAAAACAAGTTTAAAATATCAAAATGGTTTTTAAGTACTGCACTAATCGTCCTTGGAAACCAATATCAGTTTGAAAGTGAAACTTTCATTAATTTTTTTTTCATTAATACTAGATAGGATTCCAATTTACAATTACCTACGTCAAAACCTAATTATTTATATTACGCTAATCAGTGCGAGCGAAGCGAGCCCTATAAGTATATCCTACAAAGTACAACCTGAACATTTTGTGATACACTTTACGGAAAAACTATCACGCGGCACGCCTATTGAATTGCGCTTTAATATAGTATTTTTTAAATATTTAGATGTGTTGATTGCGTGATTAATCAGTCAAGGTTTTTTATGTACAGATGTGTTATCATCAATCAGTCAAGGTGTGACGACGCGAGCCCTCACAAAGCTCGGCTTTTAGCTAGTGAATAACTCTGTTAAAAAAAGCCAGAAACTGGAAATTTTAGGCAAAAGCGGTGCCAGATTTTAAGTGCTGGTAAACCCATGATTTATAATTTAGTACATGCCATTAAATCTTTATGCACTCAAATCCAGATTATATTGCGTGCAATATCGACTCGTTTATGCAAGATTTTTATGTCGTTAATTATAAGTTTTAACTGTTACAAGTGTAAATTCGATCCGGGCTGTACGAGTATAGCGCTAACGAGTGCCAATAGTAGGGCTTTATTAAACGAGGTGAGGACACGGACATGAGCGCAGCGGAGAGCGAGTAGCGGGGAGTATTATGTTGAACATTGTTAAAAACGAAAACGATGCTACAAAATAAGTTTAATTCTGCAAAATGTAAAAATCCATAACTCTAGGTTACTTATTTTACCCGTGTCGTTTTAAATAATTCTGTTGACATCTCTTCAAACAAATTGGATCTGTATTTTAGGCCATGAAAATTTATATTCAATATATATTATACGTGGGAGAGCCATGCTTCGGCACGAATGGGCCGGCTCGACCGGAGAAATACCACGTTCTCACAGAAAACCGGCGTGAAACAGCGCTTGCGCTGTGTTTCGCCGAGTGAGTGAGTTTACCGGAGGCCCAATCCCCTAACTTATTCCTTTCTCTACCCTCCCCTATTCCCTTCCCTCTCCTTCCTTACCGTCCCCTATTACCCTATTACCTCTTAAAAGGCCGGCAACGCACCTGCAGCTCTTCTGATGCTGCGAGTGTCCATGGGCGACGGAAGTTGCTTTCCATCAGGTGACCCGTTAGCTCGTTTGCCCCCTTATTATCATAAAAAAAATATATATACAGCTGCACAATTGTTGGCTTAAAAATAAGTTTACAAGTTGTGAGTAGCATTGATTTTATTTAAACATATTATAAATAAATATTATAATCAACTACATTAACAACTTGTTGTTCTTATACTTTTAAATAGAGTATATAGGCTCATCATTTGATATTCAATAATAACAATATTAGGGGTCATATCCATACACGTACTTGACGCTCCCGCTTCCGCCCCCGCTTCCGCCCGCTCTATGGTCGCAGGCCGGCGACATTATTGTTGTAATATCGGCGGTAACGACGTTTTGATGGCATCTGCTACTACCACGTATTAATTAGTGACATCGACGTGGCGCTACAGACTAGATACACGATGCAGATAACATTGATGTATACAGGGTTATACGTAAATTATGTACCTCTACGTCAGGGTTTGTATATTTTAAAAATAGAAGCATTTTGTAAAGTTTTTTTATCAAGAGAAAGATGAATTTCGCCTTTTTAAGGATTTCGGCCTTTCGTTCTATCTGTATTTTCCCATACTACGATAAAAAACATTATTGATCCGATTTAAATGTGTTGAGGTGATCCTCACTCATCCCAACTCGATAGTTGGGGTATTGGATGTTTCTTAATTCATTCTTGGCAACAGTTGTTTCATTCTTTCTAGAAGAAAGAATAAATTTTATTATTGTTTAAATATTTTTTCTCAAGTTGAAACGACGAATCGAGGCACAAAATTTCATATTATACAATTTCAAAATTTGTCTAATATTGTAGGGCTCGTTATTTTAATCACAATTTACACCCGAAAATGAAGGGTCTACACTGTCTGACATCGGGTCGATCAGAAATCTCATAAATACTTCAGGAGCTGCGAGTTTAGAGCGGTGTTATATGGCGGTTATGGCAACATGGCGGTCGCTATGATGGCGGCTGTGGCGTTTAATTGGCGATTGGCACCGTTTTACACCGCTGTCAATAATGTTTATAGCTTTATTGTGACTATAATTGTGTTACGAGAAAAATCGCAATACTTGGACTTACGCCAAATTGGCTCGTTCGCATTATTGAGTCGGATTAATGGAGATGTTATTCCTTAGTTCAACGATATGATTCTTGGATAACGTTTTTGTAAATATTCAAATGTATGTATAAAATGATAGATATTATGAGTAGATATCTGTCTGAAATCTTTGCCTCTTCATTCTGAACGTTGAATCGATTTTTGTATGAATCGATGATCCTTGGATAATGTTTTTGTACTTCAATGTTCAAAATATGTATTTCCAAAATTATGTAAGTACCTATCTGTAATCTGTGTCGGTTACTGCGTAATGCTTAAACCGTATGATCCGATTTTGGTATGAAGATAGTTTAATATATAGTTATGTTATTATTCTCGAATCTTGATAAGTATACGGTTTCCGTTCCGTTTATTATATTTCATTGTGATTCTGCATAGAAGTGTATGTTAATTCAAATGGGTACAGTACCTATAAGATGGCTTTAAATTCAAACAGTACAATAAGAAATGAAAGATTCATTTCTTGTTTAACAATTTTTTCAAATATAAATACAATCCAAAACTTTCGTGTTACGAAGTCGGCCTCATGTTTGTTATTGTATGTCTGTTTGTCATCAAATATCAAGTTTACGATTATATATACGGCACTTTAAGAACTCGGAACCCTCAAGAAGCCTTTCCCTCTATCCCCCATATTCAATTACTTAAGTGATAAAAGACGGTCCATAGAAAACATATCTGTCCCGCTTACACATACTTCGTATTTGATCTGTCTTTTTCTTATAGATATAAAATTATTTCTCGTGAGGGATGACGTCATAATGTTATCATTGTTTTGTTGGACTGGATAAAAGATCGAAAAAGCGCATTTTACATAATGTGCCAACAATATCAGCTTTGTTTATGTGTATGAGATTACAATATTCTATTGTTAGAGGAAGAAAACGATTTATAATTGAAAAAGAGGTGATACATTATTATTTATTATAAAAAGTCTGAAAGAAACCATTGTACTGTAGGGATGAAAACTTTTCCATGTTATTTTCCTGGGTCTTAAAGTATTTTAATATAAATTTCATTAAAATCGTTTCAGCAATGGCGTCTGTGTGTGTTACCCTAACAGACAGACGTTTCATAATATTAAAAAGTAGTGATGGGCCGAATGTGGTTTGACCCGAATACGAACTTCGGCCGAACATTCGGTAAAAATGAAAAATTCGGCCGAACTTCGGCCGAACTTCGGTTCGATTTCGCCGCGCCTTTTCGAGTTGTGACTTGTTTACGCACTTGCTGCAAATGTGCCCCGCCCGCACTCTGCGCTTTCCCGCGGAGCCGTTAGCCAGCTAGTCATTTGTAAAGTAAAAGTAAAGTCAATTTTTTTGTTTTTTGAGTAGAGTTTAACTAAGAGAGATTTCGTAGACTTGGTGAGAAGGGCAGTAAAATTTGTTTTTTGATTAAGAAAGATTTCTAAGGTGGTTTGGTAAGTAAGAAGAGCGGTTTAATTTTGTGTTTAGTTTGTTTAAATTAACCAAAGATTTTTGAGACTGGTCGTTAAAAAGACCAATTTAAGTTTTTTGTTTATCGCGTATGATTACTTTTTCTAATTCAAATAAGTAAATAACTATGAATGAGTATAGTTCTTGTAGTATCTTGTTTTTTTTTTTCATAAATTCCTATTAAGATAGTGCAAGTATATTTAGTGCCGAATGTTCGGCATTTTAACCGAAATTCGGCCGAATGACGAAGTTCGGTTCAAGCTGCCGAAGTTCGGTTAACCGAATGTAAAACGAATTTCGGCCCATCCCCATTAAAATGTCCAAACAGCGTATTGAGGCACAAATCTAATACTACATAATATAAAATTCTCGTGTCACAGTGTTTGTGCGCGAACTCCTCCAAAACGGTTCAACCGATTTTAATGAAATTTTGTACTCAGGCCTGAGAATAGGTTTTTATCTACTTTTTGTATTGATACTAGAAATAATTTATATGGCAAAACAATGTTTTTTTTTTTTTTATTATAAAATTGGGGCCGTCTATGGACTGTTCGTCCATATCCTTTTTTTGTTATTTTATTATTTAGATTTTTCGCACCAAGGATAATTGAAATAATATTATGAATTTTAATTAATTGTGGTCCATCACGCCATGGACACTTTTTTTTTTTTTTTAAATATATATGTGTATATATATATATTTAATAGAATAGAGTATAATATATTATACATTTAATAAATAAATATATATATTTATTGTTTTATAAATTGCATAATAATAATATTAATGTTTTGAACGGTGAGGTCCCAGTCGGTGAGGCGGCCAGTAGATCCGACATTTTCCGATTTCCTTAGATTTTATGCTGCTCCACCCTTTGCCTTTAGATGTTGTGACATTGGCTTGGTGGAGAGGGGTCACTCAAGCTGGGTGGAGTTTCTAGGTTGTTAAAAAGATATCGTTCTGTGTCGAATCTACCCGCCATGTGGCTTAGGACTTTATCGTTCCTGTCTTTTATAGTCATTTTTATAGTTAATGGAATCAGGCGTTACTTTGCGGAAATCCATAGTTTAAATTTAGTTTGTTATTATTTTTAGCAATATTCCGCGAAAACAACTACCACCTTTAAGTAAATGAGTGAGTGTACGCATAGACATGCGTACAGCACCTCCCTCCTCCCACACTGCCTATGCGTACACTCGCATGCAAGAACTTGCAAACACCACCACCACACAAGCAATAATGTTGGCAAATCCGTGCAAGGCCCCTCACCACCATGTAGGTTGAAAACCTCGACGCGCGTTTCGTCCCAACACCGGAGCATCCTCAGGATGTGGACTCTACGAACAACGTCCGTTAAGTACGCATGTCTATGCGTACACTCACTCATTTACTTAAAGGTGGTAGTTGTTTTCGCGGAATATTGCTAAAAATAATAACAAACTAAATTTAAGCCATTTTTATATTATAATATTTTATGTGTTCGGTTGACACCTCCGTGGCTCTTTTTATGAAGCTTGCCACAGCGTCTCCATCAGTGTCAGTGTAATAGACACAGGTGTTAGTGACAGGCAAAACAATGTTTGCCGGGTCAGCTAGTCTTCATATAAAATGTCTGTATGAAATTGTACTATGCCTCATTGTTTTGAGACTATTTTGTATGGATTTTAATATTATAATGACTAGTTATCACTAGAGCTTGCGAGAATCCGTCCCCTGTCCATCATTAGCGCGTCATCTGTGACACTGTGACGTTATCGCCGCTGTGACGCGGTCGTTTGTCACACCGTCAGGATAATGATCTGACCGATAATGTGAGGCTGGGGGGGTGATGTCACTTAACATAAGAAGCGAAGATGTAACTTGCATTCTACTCATTTTGAAATAAGTTTCCTTAGATGTACTAAATACCTAACGCCCGTACTGAGAGTCTGAATGAAAAACGATTAAATTAGTCGAGTTTTTTGACAGAAGGTTAATAACCGCCGTCGCGCTAAAACACTGCGTAAACTATAAGCTATGTCCACACTATGCGCTTTCGTCTTCAATTTTCGTCATCTTCTTTCATTCAACTTTCATTTTGGCGCATTCAATAACTGAATGCGTCAACGAACGCAACGCCAACTGTCATTTTTAATAACAAATCGAAAGTTTTGGATACGGTCAGAGGGCATGCGTCGTGGGCATGCCTCACGTTCGCTGTTGACTGCACTATAACGCATGCCCTTGACGAACAGAAAAAGGCACAGTGTGGACAAAGCTATAGACAACGGATCTACGCCATTTAGTTCAGTTATGTAAATTCAGTTTTAGTCGTGGTCAGCTGGGTTAGACACAATCCTACCATTTTATGTGGGCCCGCTATCTGCCTATGAATCAATGTATCTATAATAATAATAATATAATAATATCTATGGACGCTTCACACCACGTCAGTCTGGCCCTGTGGTAAGTACCTGAAGGACTTGTGTTACAGGTACCAGACAACGGAAATATATTTAATACTTTTATACTATACATATATTTAAGATTTTTATTATATGATACACATATTTAATACACATCCATGACCCAGGAACTTTGAAAACTTTTTGTTCCGTCGGCGGGACTCGAACCCGCGACACCCGGCTTGAGCTACCAACGCGCTCACCACTGAGCCACAGAGGTCGTCAAATCTGATAGTACTTACATAAGAATTCAGCAAAAAATGCAATCTCCCGCAATAACTCAAACAATAAATTGGTCGCACACTCGATCATAAAAAGTTTACAAATCGAGTCGACGTTTAATTCCGGACATCGCAATTTGGCGGGATTTGTGGGCGCAGGTAAATTGGCGCGCTGATCGATGGCCATGTTGGAAAAATGGCGCCTGATTGATTGTGAGTCTACGCGTCTAGAACAAAGGACTAACGATCGCAGCCATCATAGCCGTCGAGTTTTAGTGTCAATGATAAAAATTATTCATTCATGTGCTGTCGACTTTACCTACAATTCATACCTACTTTTCTCATTCATAGAGAATGAGAAAAGTATGAATTGTAGTAGGTAAAGTAATAATAATAATAATAATAATAATATCTATGGACGATTCACACCACGTCAGTCTGGCCCCGTGTTAAGTACCTAAAGGACTTGTGTTACAGGTACCAGACAACGGAAATTATATTTAATACTTGTATACTATACATATATTTAAGATTTTTATTATATCATACACATATTTAATACACATCCAGACCCGGGAACATTGAAAACTTTTTTGTTCCGTCGGCGGGATTCGAACCCGCGATCCCCGGCTTGAGCTACCGACGCGCTCACCACTGAGCCACAGAGGTCGTCAAAGTCAACTTGCCCCCCCCTGCGCCATCGGCTAGCGACGCCCTTGTTAACAGGCGTTTATCTATTCAACAGTTTTGTTGATTGGTTCATATTTTGACGTTAGCCAATCAAAAGCAGTTGTGAATAGATAAACTTCAGTCAAAAATCGCTGAAACTGGGCACCAAACGTCAAACGTCGAATAGACGGATGTCGAAATCAAACTACAATTATAATTTTTTCTCAGGAAAAAGAGCATTAAAATGATCCAACAAAATGAAACTCAACGAATGGCGATTAAAAAAACTTTAAAGTGCGCTTCAATTCAATTATACAAGTCGGTATAATTGGGACGATGGTATCGTCCGTTTCTTTTTAAAAAGATTAAAAACTCGTCATAAATCATGGCCCCCTCTCGAGCGCTCAAATTTGGCGTTATTAAAAAAACTCATTAGCAAATTCCGAAAGACAAGGAGATATTAAAACGATAAACTTAATTATCTACAATTTAACCCCCTGAGTTCACCCCTTTTTTTAAACCCCGCATAAAAATGTAAATGGCTATCACTGATTACGACGATGAAACTGTCTTGTCTGGCATTTACTTCTTCTTTAAGCCTAGTACGTATATAAGTGATAGTCTGTCTATTGGTCCTCTTCTAAGTCTCGGAAAAAGATATATTACTCGTAGGATCATTAATTTTATCGCACAAAAAAAATATATCCACAGCCGAACATAATATAACCTCCTCGTTTTTTGGAAGTCGGTTAAAAATATGTGATTCCTGTGCTATAAAATAATTTGAGCGCAGCAAAGTTGCAGAAAAAAGACTATAATTACTACTATAATTTTAGTTTTCGAAAATAATAAAGATTACTTTTAAATATTATGCATTGTAGGAAAATTCAAAACAAACGTTTACTATTTAAGATTCCACATCGAAAACTTTTTCTCTACCTTCATGCAAATCGATATAAGCATTAAGCAGTCAACATTGAAATCGTAATAACTTTTTTTGTGTAAATTACATAAAGAAGTATTAGTGTGAGTATTAGGCTTTCATTTTAAATATTACACAGTGTGATATTTAAAATGAAAGCCTTTAAGAAAAACTTAAAATAAATGTTGTTCATTAAATACAAAAACAAGATAAAAACAAAATGAGTTGAGTCAAAAATGTTTATCGCGCAATAAACTCTGAAATCTCGGCTCGAGACAACAACACCGCCAAATTACGTCGCCGGACATGACACTTTGAGAATTAAGAAATTGTAATTAGTGCCACCCACCTGGGGACTCCCCCTCCCCACGGGTGGAAGTAATTTTGGACATTTCACGTCTCTGCCCACCTCTTAATTAAACCAAAATTTTTAATCTCGCGAGACGCGCCGGCGACATTTGATAACCTGCCGCTTTTTTAATTTGGCGCTTGATTAATTGATATTTTTATTAATTTTTGTGTGAGTTTAAATGAGTTTTTCTTCGGATGATTGTTTACCTAGGATATTATTAAGTTTTACTGTTTGTTAACGTAGGAACTGTATTATACAAGAATACTTTTTTTAGTCGCCACTGCAATTAATCATTGAAACAGTGAATGTTCTCGTTACATTAACATTATCTCGTTTTATGATAGTAAATTTAATTGTAACACAGATAATTTAACAATAATAAGCGTACAATAATATTATTCTTAAATTATTTTTTAGGGAACGAGAAGCGAGGGTGATAAAAATTCCAAATTAGAATACAATAAAACATTTTGTTTCGGCGTTTAGCATAATCGCGATAAGGCGGAGGACACACTAGCAATTTAAATGTGTAATGTGGCGCGATCGCCGCTGTAAAATGGCGGGCGCACGTGGCGCGCCGCAGTCATCGAGTCGGCATTATCTCCCGCGGCGAGGCGCGACGAGGCGAGGCGGTGCGCGTCTGTGCGGGGCGGTGCGTCATCGGGATTACGAATGCATTACGTGTGTGACGGAGGTGAGATTGAACGATTTTTTAGGATTTAGAGATTTTATTTAAATGGTGTAGCATTATGGTGTAGAGTTGTAGACAGTTTTATCTGTTGGAACGACAAAATTAATCGTCTTCTGATTTGAAAAAGGAAGGAAATGTATTAGAATGATTTAAGGATTATTATTTCTTGCATATTTATAAATTAACATGATGAGATCTTTAACATAATATTCACAATTCAAATTCTTTATTAAGCATACAATAATATACAATAGTATAAAGCTAGGTAATCTCATGCTAAGTAAAAACTTCTGTGATGGCAATCAGACAACGGATGCACGCCGAACAATTTTATCCCAATACGTTTAAAAAAGTATTTTAAGAGCTTGAACAATTATAATTCCATGTAATTTATGGACGTAATTACAACATTAAAATTCATTAAAAAATTAATAACTATTAATTAAGATTAAGACAATATCTCAGTGTCATGTTATGATCGTACTTTGTAGCATTACTGATGATATTATATTTTTACCATATTTTAAATAATTTAAACACCACATCTAGATTTTAAACCAAAACACAAAAAAACACCCTAAAAGCATCACATAATTTATGTGAAGTGCAAAAACATCATTAACTCGAACACAATCGTCCGAGCTTAGGCGTTATTTAAATTCAAATGATGGCATTAAATGTTCTGACGGCGGCGGTGTGCGCGCGGCTTTACTTATCTGATGTGTCGCCGCCTATCGCACAAATTGCTTTCGAATTCTCCGCCATTTTAAACAGTCACGCTTGTTTGGGTTCCCGTGATTTAAATAGTTAAGCATCCCTAATAATATAATGCGAAAGTGTGTCTGTTACTGATTCGGTATGGAGATACCTACTTTTGGAAATCGAAAAAGGACATAGTATTACATAAACGTTTTATTTTATTTTTTAGGAAAATATACAGTAATTTGTTACAAAATAGTATGCTATATAGAATTAATAGAATCTATTAATACTTTTCCATACTCGTATTTATAAATGTAGGTACCTACTGTTCCTCGCGAGTTGTTATTAACCGCCAAATTACATATTTTATGGCATTTTATATCAAGACTCAATACGAAGAGAGCTATGGCATTTCTGTTAACTATACTTAAACAAAAGTAATTTATTTACCTCTACATGACGCCAGCAACTCTTTTGCGCCGAATTTAGTTTATCACGGGAAACCGTCAATTTTTCCGCCTCTTAAAGTATCTCCGTGCCCATTGAAATCGCCAACCAATTTGTATCTGGCGCCTTGCTTAATGCATTATTATGTTTTGTTTTATGGTTATTATTATTTTTTTCTCTTGCATTGCTGTTCTTTTTTGTGTTTCTGATTACTATCAAGGTACTTGTATTGTGTGGTGTTTTTAAATTTAAATGCACAGAACTTTGTGTAATGTCCAGATTACTGAATAAACGTTTATTTATATATATATATATATATATATATATATATATATATATATATATATATATATATATATATATATATATATATATATATATATATATTTAAATCGTGAAAAGGTAACAGGCATATTTGTTAAAGAGAAATTAAAAAAATCATCCTTTTTTAATAAGAGTTTTTTACGCCGGTTCTTCTTGCCGGGTTAGTTCCCAAATCGGTGGTAGGCATCAGTTGTACGTTCAGAAAACATTTGAAAAAAATACTAATTATATTCTGAATAAAAAAAAAATAGTTTGAGTTCAAGACACACTATCGCATTTATAATATTAAAGAACAGACACATAAACTTATAATATATAAAGATAAGAATTACTACCACAAAACGCGCATTTTATCTAGTCGTCCGATGTTAAATCTTTTCAGATTTATACCCCACCGATAGTGCTATCAGTTCCCCCACGCTGGGCCAAATTGAAAACCGGCGTGTTTTATTATTTATGAAGTGTAATCCACGCCGATAAATCTGCGGGCATGTTTTTGCGGGAAAAATCGCGGAAAGCGGGAATGAGCGGCATTAGGCGGGATAAGTCCCGGGATATTAATGGCCCGTGACGAATGGCTAAGCGTTCGGTTTTTATCTAACCCCGCGCCTAAATATTTAAAGTGTGAAACATGCGAATTGTGTGAATTTAAATTATTTGTTAATCCTTTTGTGAAATCCTTATTAATATTGTAAATGCGATAGTTTGTCTGTCTGTCTGTTTCATCTTCATTATTTTTAAACGGCTGAACCGATTTAGATGAACTTTGGTTTGAACATAGATACTTCAAGATGGTTTTTATCAAAAGTATAAACATTTAAAGTGCGAAACATGCGAATTGTGTGAATTTAAATTATTTGTTCTTACTTCTCACCTTTTCAATCTTCAAATAAAGCTGAATATAGATGAGAAGGGAGATATATAAGAAAGAGAAGGTATGGAGATACTTTGTGAGACAGAAATAGGACAGTTTTTAGTTTTGAATAGAATTTCGGTGGACTTAAGTTGCAGGCGTAATCGTAATTGGTGATAAGAAGCATTTGCTAGCGAGAAAAATTAAAAAATCAGTAGCATCCAATCAACTCATTAACTACACTCCCGTGCAACAAAACTTGTACCCTATCATAATGAATACCTATCGCTCATAAACTCCATGTAACATCACTAATACAGTTCCAATAACGTCTCTATCTCGACCCGTACGTGTTATGGCTCCCCCCCCCTGTCCCCTCTTCCCCCTCTATGTCCTGAGAACTGCTTACTCGCATGTTTTATTGACTACCAATATTTTCCGTAATACGCCGTAAAAGTTATATGATTAGATCAGCTCCCGTCGGCCATGTTGTGGTCCTTCGAGCCGGATGTTTGTAATCAAATTTACATAATCTTTTACGGGTCGTTATAAAATTAGTACGAACGTAGCGTGAAGCGTTTTAAACTGATGATATGAGATACAATTTTGATGTTATTACTCAATAAATTTCTCATACTCGAGAAGTCGACAATTAAAACTATAATTAAGTTAAATTGAACGTTACATTTAGTAAAATTGTAGAAACACAATAAACTATAAAATATGTAGTAATTTTAAGCAAAACACATAACACAGTGTTTGTATATTACACGTAATCTGTATAGAATAAACCGACAGTTTCGACGGAGCACAAAATAGAAACGATAAGAGTTGTTTGGCCACTGTCGTAACACGCGCCCAACTTTACCAATAACATCACACCGATACACCGCCGAGCACGAAAATTGGGCACATTCAATAAGTTTTAACCCGCTTATTTAATAGTAGCGTTAGAACAAAGGGAGTTTACAAATTTTGAAAGCTATTCGTATTCAGTACCAATTCGAAGCATTTATCTTAATAGGAGAATGAAGGTGATAAAAAATCTATTATGAATATTTTTAACATATTGTGTTTTGGCTAAAACTATTCGTACTTGAAATAAATTGCAGCTGCAATTACACTCGTATATGGGTAAGTTAGTTAAGTACCTGAATATTTATAACACTTTTTTTCAGTATGATGAAACTAAACGAATGAAAGCTAATTCTTTCATACGTTACAGCTTTGATGTTACATTTATAAATATTTTTTGGCATACGATCTAATGATCGTATGCCAAAAATATTCATAAATTATTATTTCGCATAAAATATATATGGGAAGTCATTTTTTAGTTTGGAGTTATAATTTTGTGTTCAAAAGCATACATCTAAACGATAGCTTTATTCTTTTAATTAATAATGTCAACGAAAAGAGTTACTGTATGAAAATACAATATCGAGATAGAATGTAACTTTGCCCGTTTTTGTTGTCCCGCGGTGTATCGAGTGAGTGTAGCGCGGATATTTACAAGTTATTGCAGTGCGCCGGAAAATAGTGTTGTACCTAACATAATATACCCCACCCCCATCCCTCCCCCATCCCGGCTACCCCCATACACCCCCATCTTGGGCGAACACTTGACAATAACATTAAGTGTTACGTTTATTTTTATTTTATCTGTTGTTTTAGTGTTAGAACTGTGTTATGGGCGGTTTGGTGTTTTGATTGCGTACTTGGGTGATGTTTGTATGTATTATACTTTGTTTCAAATTAAATTAAGACTACAAGACGAAGGAAAGACATTACTTAGCATCAAACTAATATAATATCAACTAATTCAAGAGAATGCCACTTTGAAATATTTTTAATTGAAAATGAACAAAAATAAACCTTGTTCGATCTAGTCTGTTTCCCATTTAACTCTATTAATGTCACATTAAACTGTTAGGGTTGATGCAGACCGCAGCGCGACGCGTAGATGCATTTCTAAATTAGTATGGATTTGACAGATTCGCAAGACGTCTGACGCAATTGAAATCTGTCAAATCCGTACAAATTTAGAAATGCAGCTACGCGTCGTGTTGCGGTCTGAATCAACCCTTAGGCTTAGGCCAAACCTACGCGACCACGCGACTGCGAAGCGGGAGCGTCAATACGAAACACACATTTGACAACTCGTCAAATGTGTGTTTGTTTGGTATTGACGCTCCCGCTTCGCAGTCGCGTGGTTGCGTAGGTTTGTTCAAACCTTTAGAATTGCGGAGCAGAGCACTGCATTGAATTCTCAATTAGATTATTTAATATCATCTACGTTCGTCCACTATGAAGCAATACTAAAATAGTTTACTCAATTTTAATACTATGTATTAAAATTTAGTAAATTAATATTATGCCGTTAGCCACTGTCGTCTGTGAAGTTGCAGACGTCGGCATAAAAGCTGCCACGCTAAAATGGGACTGGGTGGGCCATACAAGTCGCATGCATCCCGACCGCTGGGCAAAGATCACCACAGAATGGGTACCAGATGATGGACGACGCCGCCGTGGCCGGCCTCGAAAAAGGTGGCGCGATGAGCTAGACAAATACGAGCCAGGTTGGCCTACGGCTGCGTTGGATCGACAGAACTGGAAGACTTTGGGGGAGGCCTTTGACCAGCAGTGGGACAGCATAGGCTCTTAAAAAAATTTATTATTGTCTTAAGAAATCAATACCCACATCAAACTCAAAAAATCATATTCTTCACATTGTAAACATAACATGGGGTTTCCGGTTCCATATTATAGTAATCTTATCCAAATGTCTGTATACTACCTTCTAACATGTCATATCACCAGCATTGTCGACTACCAAATGTCCTCAACAGTCTACTAGTACTCGCGGTGGTAAGTCCGCGATATGTATTCGGCGCGCGGACTCTTTATTATTATTTCCACATATTGAGTGGGGTTTGGGCGGGGGCGTTAGGCGGGCGGGGAGGGAGAATGGGGGGAGGGGGTTAGATCGATGATGCGATAACGATTGTCTGGACAAATATGTGTTTGATGTTACATTTGCGAATGTTGTAAGGAGTTTAATGGTGTAAAAATGTAGTCTATTCTTTTCTATCAATTCGAATTGTATTCGAAAGTTTGAAGTCGTTGTGCTGATAAAGGTGCTTAGGCCGTGTTCATATTTAAATATAATCCGTGCCAATAAAGTATTAATGCATCGTATTCGCATTGGTTGATCATCTTTGGTTGATGTCTTGAGGCTCAATAGCTATGTCCACACTGTGCACTTGCATCTTTAATTTTCGTCATCAACTTTCATATTGGCGCATTCAATAATTGAATGCGTCAAGGAACGCAACGCCAATGTTGTCATTTTTGAAGTTTTGGATACGGTCAGAGGGCATGCATCGCGGGCATGCCTCACGTTCGCTGTTGACTGCGCTATAACGCATGCCCTTGACGAACAGAAAAAGGCACAGTGTGGACAAAGCTATTGGTGATTAGACACTTATATAAAGAATTTGCTGCAACATTTAGCACAATTTAAAGAGGCTACTATTTTATATCGAAACCCTTGAGGAACCGAAATATTTGACGTAACGCAAAAAGTAACAAAACAAATCTCATACACCTTGAGATTTTCAAAACAATGTGTAACTGCATTAATTGTTGTTTGTCTGTTCTCTAATTCTTTAGTTTATTTTGAAAATAAGTACTGGTCTAAACTATTCCTTCAGGCCCCTTACACACTGCGACTTTTATCAGCGATGCAGTCGCGATGCTGTCGCGATGCAGCATCGATGCAGTCGCAAATGGTCCACCTTTACACACTTGCGCTACTTTAAGCATCGATACAGTCGCGATACAGTGTGTATCGATGTTAAAGCGCAACTATATCAATACTAACGCGCGACAGCATCGATACAAAAATTGCTGGTGTCGCGATGCTATCGCGTGTTTCAAAAACGCGCGTTAACATCGCTGTTAAAAGTCGCAGAAGAGGCTTTAGGGCCTTCGCCCACTGCGACTTTTAGTAGCGATGCAGTCGCGCGGCTATGAAGCGCACGACTGCATCACTACTAACGCGCGCTAGTCGCATATTTACAACTCCATACAAAACACACACCTAGCGACTGCATCGCGACTGTATCGATGCAAATATGCGACAGTATCGCGACTGCATCGCTACAAAAAGTCGCAATGGGCGCACGGCCTTACATTATTGAGCCTTACATAAAAGTAATAAAATAAATAAATAAAAATGTAATTTTTAAGTAGCGCGCATTTTTCGCGAAGGAGCTTAGTCTAGCATAATATGAAATTGATAACTAAAAATAACCGTTGCTTAAATTAATCTAAATTGTAAAAAACAATTAATTTAGTAGCTGTTGCGAGATGCACTTAATTTTATCTCATGAAGTCATGACACTATTAAGTGAGAGATCACTCAAAATTCCACACAATTAAACGTGCCACTACACGCCGCGCCGCTAATACGTCACGTCACGTCACGTCACGTCACGGCACGTCAAGGTGACTAATGAAAGCCTCACAGATTAAATACCTCCGATAATTATCACTCACCACACGCGACAAGGGAGTATGAACTCTATCTCGTAGTATTAGAGTGTAATATTATCAATTGTTCGTGTAACTCTTTTTGGAATCGGGTTATTTTTTGTTATATCTCATTAAATGGATTGTGGACCTTGAGAGGTTTTGTTAAGGTTGTATTTCGAGTGTAGGGTGTATAGTGTAAGCGGTAGCCGCGGCATTTCACGAGCATCAGTACTAATGATAGTTTAACAGATCACGGGAGACTGATCTGAAGGGCGGCCATGTTGGAAATATTCGATTAATTACTTTGATAATTATGTTTATGAGATGGTATTGATATGAAACACCTTGAGCAATGGGTCATCTAATGTGGGAATTGTGGTGAGTGACTGCGGGGCTAAAATGGTCGCTTTGAAGAATCATGATATGAATCATAATATGATTCATTTTTCTAAAAGCGCAAAATGCAACTCTGCTTGCAATTCATTTCTGAATTTTTGTTCTGATTTGACATTTGTCAGTTTGACAGTTTTGACAATTCATTTGCTGAATTAATTGAGAGGAATTGCTAAATGTGACCATTTTAGCCCCGCTGGTCCCCACGCTTTACAAAAATTTTTCTACAATGATTTTGCAATAATTTCGATATACGTAAACCACAAGTTTTGCCTCAAAGGCCTCAAGGCCGAAACACAGAGATTTCGAATTCATTCAGGCCGAAGTGAAGTTAGATCGGACTACAATAATTACTAGCTATTTGACCGAGCTTTGCTCGGTATTTCAATGAAAATGACATTTTCTAAAAATGATTCCTAGCTAGATTGATTTATCGCCCCCGAAACCCCCTATATACAAAATTTCATGAAAATCAACAAAAATAAGTGATAATACTTTAGGGCGTGTACGTGTTCCTTGTAGAGAGTTCACTGTGAAAGTAGCAGCGCTGAAAGACCAATTTTTTTTCACTTTTGTATGGGGAAACTCGTGACGCTCGGGCCCTTGCCCATAGGAAAGTGAAAAAAAAATCGTCTTTCAGTGAACTCTCTATAAGGAACACGTACACGCCCTAAAGTATTATCACTTATTTTTGTTACACACTGTATACATCACTTTGTTTTAATATAACTTACACCCTGTATTCGTATACAGGCTGTATATCACAGTATCGTTCAAAGACTGTCGTGTCTCAGTGAGCTAACTGTTAATTCAACAAATCTAACAAGTGCCTGTTTCACCCCTTTCTGATAAGTGCCGGATAGGCTACAATACTTTTTTGACAGATTCTCCATACTTTATCTGTCAAGTTAAGTGGCGAATAGCTTATTCGGCACTTTATCAAGAAGTGGTGAAACAGGCCCTTAATTTTCTAACATTATACATTCTAACAGAACTAAGATCGTAACCAGTGAGTATTGGAAATCGTTCTAACAACCGTAACGGGTGTTACCCCGTTTGGGGTAAAGGGGTTCACGTAACACTTGTTAGCAACGGTTACGCGTCTTGTAACCATAACTGTTGGAATAATAGCGATCATTGAATTTAAACAGTATATTCGCGGTGGGAATTAGCTATCCTTACTAATACTTTAAATCATCAGTGATTTATATGGAAGCTACTTTGGGGTATGCTAAAGACTATCTTAATCTGACAGATCCGATAATATCTCAATACTTCAAAATATATATTTTTAAACTCACCACGTGAGAAATCTGATTTATATACCATGATAACTAGACACATGTCGGAAGCCTATACACACATAATCTGACACGCTCGAGCAGGTCGCAAAATCCCCTCTTCCCCTCCCCTACTATAAGGCTGGATTTATAGTATACGTCCGATTTTTTTCAGCAATGACTAAAGCTAAGAAATTAAAGTTCATTGTCAGTATTCATCTTTGAATTACCCAATACCCATAGCATAACACGATTGGTCAACTTTTATAACACAGAATAATTATTCAAAAAGACCTCTGTAAAAAAGGGATTCTAATTTTGCCAACAGAGGTGAGTGATTTAAGCTTCTAAAATTTGTATATAGACTGGTTCAAGCATACACTTTAATTTGCCCATAGCTTATATGAAATATATTTATGGTTTTTAAATTACGCGACAAAAACCGTTTTGTCGCTTACGCCCTTTCCATTTCTTGTTTTCTGGCCGGCGCGGCCTCTCATAGAAAACAAGCAATCTAAAACATATTTCACCGGTCATCTATAGCGTCGCGGTCTCGCTGTTATTTTCTGATCTCACGGTGTATCCGCGCCAAAACTGCGCGTTAGGGCGGACTCATATAAATCGAGGCATATATTATAAATGCGAAAGTGTGTCTGTCTCTCTGTCTGTCTGTTACTTCTTCGTGCCCAAACTGCTGAACTATAGGTATGGAGATACTTTGAGCCCCGAGAAAGGATAAAGGATAGCAGAGGTTTTGGCGTGAAGAAATAACAGACAGACAAAATTTCGCATTGAAAAATATTACCATGGACTGTAGTTGTACCGTTCTCAGCGCATATTCAGGACAGTCCTGCATCATGCACCTGATTGTCACCCTCGCTCCTCACGTCTCGGCTATTATGGTAATCCTAATAGCTCCTGTTAACCCTGGCGTGATTGCTCGAATGTTCTCGACTAATAAACCGCTGTGTTAACTGCGAGGGTTAAATTGACAGTTAAAGTCGAATCCGTCGTAAAGGAAGGGCAGAAATATTTGCAGATTTCTTAATTTGAAATTGTCAGTTAAGGGTAAAATCGTAATTTTCCTTTACAATTTAAATTTAACATTAGAAAATTTCTAGAAAAAGACATTTAAGACATATTTCTAATTTCTATAGACGGAGTGTCTATAATTATACAAAACAAAGTGATACTTTAGGGTGTCTATTGTGTTCCTTATAAAGAGTTGAGTATAAAAGTAGCAGCTCTAAAAGCACACTCTAAATTTTAAAGTATTATCGTTTTGTTACATCCTGTATAAATATGATTGCAGAATTTAAAATGGCTAAGTAAAGAATAAAAATACAGAATGATTTTTTTATTTGGCTTAAACTTACACTAATTCGTTATTACTCATGTAAGTAAGTATTATATAATATTATAATAAGACAGTATTTACTGTTCACTGAACCTAATATAATATATATTCTGTGCAAAAAAATACAAAATTCTGTTCAATGATTTGACAAATTGTGTAAGAAACACGGTGCAAACTGGATGTAAACATCGCTCGGGGCTCGGGGACTCGACATTAATGAGAGGATGAACTGTAATTAATGCCATTAATTACTCCCCCCCCCTTCCCCCTCCCTCCTGGAGAAAGGGTAGGGGGAACACGTGGAGAGTCTTGAGTTACTGAAAGTATTGGTAGATAGAGTTAGTGTTATGACTTATGAATGAATTATAAAAAGTAGAGTATGAATTTTAAATGCCATGTAGTCGGTCAATTCTACTAATTGTTATTATAAATGGGTATTGGGTGTCTGTTTGTTTGATTGTTTGTTTGTCTGTTACTCTGTTACTTCTTTACGTACAAACAGCTGGCACCAATTTCGATGACATTTAATGTGGTGATAACTTTGAGTCCCGGGAAACGTCATGAAAGCATAAAATAATTGCAACATTTTTGTAACAATGTAGTTGTGGGCAACATCTGAATAAGAAATACTAAAGCAAAGAAATTAAAAGACTTGAAAACATTAACCCTCTTGCTAATAAAAAGTTACACAGGGTGTATAGAGGGTGCATAACACTTTTTCTACTAATAATCATTTTTGGACATAAGGCCTGTATAACGATGCTGTCATTTCCATACTTTTTTTCTGTATTTTACTATTTTTTTTGCATAGACTCTGTGTAACGTGTGTGTAACTTAAAAACTCCTGTATAGCTATTCACACGTTGAACGCATGTTTAAGAAGTTTTTATTAGTAAGATGCTTATTATTTAAGAATGAGATGCAATCATTTGCGATTATTATTATAAGCTAAATAAATCTGCCAATTAAAACTGACGAAACTGATCTGCAAACACATCACTCAGCGCAGATATTCGCAGATATTTTACCTCTGTGCTCTACCAAACTGCTCCTTATGTCGTCGGCATAGAGGTCGTGTCAAAATAATTGCGAACGGCGCCGGCATCGATCAGCGCTGCGGACGCCACTTTAAACACATAAGCCGAAGACGCGAGCGACATCTGTCGACGTAATTGAGGGATTAGGCAGATAATTGAAACCGTGCGAGCGGGACGCCCTCTGCCCGCACCGCGAGAGCGAGCGAGACAGACACACGTCCCCAGCTCCGTCGCTCAACGGAACGGATAACAACGTGTCTTCTTGTATATTGTATTATCTTACGTTTTATGCCCTATTAATCTTGTCGATCGCGCTCGCGATTTTTAACCCTGACACCGCGGGGTAAAGTCGATTTTCGCGCGCGATTCACCCGTGTATAGGGTGTTTAGATTCGGGCGTTATAAATAATTGTTTGCGCGAGTGTTTCTGTCTGTCAGGACGTAATCCGAAGGTTAAGGAGACAAGCTAATAAATGCGACGATCAATTTTATTCCCTCTCAACTCTCAACTTGAGTACAAATTGAGTTTTATGCTTCGGCATCCATCTTTGAAATTAATTCGGGAGTTTTGAGCGTTGTTTATATTGATTACGACAAGCTCATTAAGAAAACTTTAAGATTTAACGACTTCAGTCTTATATAAAACTGGTATTGATTTAATTTTGACAAAACTGATGTTTTTTTTAAGTTTTTCTAAGTGGTACATTATTATTATAATTATGTATTATGAAAGTATAAAATAAAACACAAACAAAAAAAAATTGAACACTCTGTATAACACATTCGATATTCAAACTTAGTACCTACGTTACCCTATTTTACATTATTTTTTATTACATTTAAAATAACTTGAGTCTTCGATTATGGAACTACTAAAATCATTATTAATCTCTTAATTATAATAATTTAATTAAATCTAATAGTTTCCTGTTGTGTGGGCGAGACATCGACTTTTTATCGACTTCTCGAATCGATTTCGAATCGAATTAATATCGATTATTTAATCTACCGTTAACGTTAAGCTTCTGAATGTAAATTGTGAATCGAAAGTGTTATAGAGGGATTATCTTACTAATATCGTTTTGAATGGAAGCGAAAGTTTGGATGATTGTTAGTATTCCAACTAGAAAATAAAAATAAAGGTACAAAATAAAATATGTCAGTTTGTAGTCAAATGCTTCCTAAAATTGGTGAACTGATTTGCATTATTTATAACTAGAAGACACCCGCAACTCCGTTGCGCCAAAATTCATTTATCGCGCAAGAACTGTACATTTTTTCGGGATAAAAAGTATCCTATGTCCTTCCTCGGGACTCAAAGTATCTCCATACCGAATTTCAGCTAAATCGGTTCAGCGGTTTGGGCGTGAAGAGGTAACAGACAGACAGTAAGACAGACACACTTTCGCATTTTTAATATTAGTATGGATGATTTGATATTTTACGATAAATCGTAACTGACCTTGTTACACGATCGAAATTGCTGGACTAAAATGTGTAGGTAAATTCTTGAGTATTTTATTTAAGGGACATACCAACATCATATAAAATATATACAGTTGCTTAGTGTTACAATATAATATTATTACAATACAAGTAAATAAAGACATATTAATATTATGATACAGCGATCGTCACGTTGGCAAATAACAAATATCATTTGTAAGGCGCGTGTAGGGCGGGCGGGCTCAGGAGGGGCTAGGGCGGCGCCCATAAAAATGCAAATGGCGGTGTCGACTGGGGATTTCATTGTTGTATCAATCACACTCCTTATTATTGCGGGATTCCCCGTTTATTGTTTCCCGAGGAGGGATGACGGGCCGACGGGCCGACGGGCTTTATACAATTGTTTTATGTCGCCAGATGATTAAATACTGTGCTGATTTATTTTATGGTAAGGTTTCGAGAATTACTGTAAAAGTTTGGTACTAATATAATTAATTGTTATTGTTTGACAAGTAAGATGATCCATGCGTCGGATAGACATGTACCTGAAAAGTCGGTCCTGCGCATAGACTTAATATATGTCCTGCGTCTGATTTCTCGCCAGTTGTGGCAGTCGTCCATCCCACTGCAGGGTTATGATAGTAAAGAAATAGAGAGTGCTCTTGTGTACTGCGCACACATTTGGGCACTATAAAAATTACTGGTTTGGTTTCAATGAAACCGACCACCGCCACCGAAACCGGTGTAGGGTATTGTACTCGTATCATAAATTGTTTTACAGTTTATACTTAGAAATCCATAGTTATATTAATTATATCTAAAATGAAATACAATACATAAATTTACTCGGCTTTTAACTTTTAATTAAGTTTTAGATTAAACCAAAAAGCGTAGTTTTTGTCCGATTATTACGAATTGCAAAAATCCCGGGGAATTCCCGTAATTATTTGCCAAAAAATCCATCAATAATATACCAATTAGGGGGTGACATCTGGTGGTATTGTGATGGAAATGCGACCGCATATGCGGATCCGACACGCCTCCGCATATGCGGGGTAAGCCCTGTTTAGTATAACAAAAGTCCAGGATTCAATCCGTGTGGTACACCCCGGCTTTACCATGTTTTTTGCAAGTCATTTACTGTTCCAGATGAGTGTTTTAACCGACTTACAAAACGAGTTTTTTGACATAATTTTAAAGATAATATTATGTTTCCGAGTTTGTAAGTAGTAATGATAGAAAACCAAGCATAACAATGTGCACCTTGTAATGATACATTGTGTAATATCTTGATACAGCTTGTAACATCAACTAGCTATCATGGAATACTCAAAGTCGAATGTTACATTACACGCGAATGCTGTATAGTATCTTAGAATTGAATGCTTCAAGTTTGGTATAGCTCATTTCAGCATCATGTCATGACACATTATTAGTGTCTAAGTCATAAAGTTAATATACCTAGCGGAAAGAGCGAGAATCTCGAGCTGTCAAACGAAACCAAAATTGGTTTCATCTGTGTGTAAAAATATGTGTACGTATACACTTAGACAAGCATGATTGAACATGATTTCTATGAGATTAAATTGTCAACGTGCGGCACGTGCCGACTGGACGTCAAAAAAGAGTGCTGCTGTCATGTATCACACGTCTCTATTTACCACGCAGTGTTACTGATAGTGACATCTCTCTTGCTCAGGCCTTTGTTTCTCTATTCTGCTAGGTATATTAACTTTATGGTCTAAGTTCGGTACTGATTTCGTCATGAGTCATGTCATGACACATTAGTGACCGTATGTGGCTATCTCCGTCATCGTATCTCAACATCTATAAATCTGCCCGTCAATCTTTACTACGTCGATACAAGGGTAATAAAACATTTTGTGACTTTTATGAACTTTTGGTTCTGTGTTCATCATCAACATACATCAACCATAAACTTGATTTCTACAATTTTATACTTAACAGTCTAAGGGTCGCACGCATAGACATTTAAAGCTGGCTTAACTTTAATTTAAATTAAATTTACGTCATTAGATCAAGGTTAAGTCTTTAGTCTTTTAAAAGCCTAGGGGCAACGAGCAAACATATCACCTAATAAAAAGCGGTTACGTGTAAAACACTCGCAACATCTACCTGCCATCTTACTTGTAAGGACTTTCCCTGGAACCATACTGGGACTATACTGGACTATACTGTCTTTTCTATCAAATCTTTAAGCGACATGCTAAGCAGACTGAGAAAGAGGAGTTGCAAGTGCGTTGCCATTTAAAACGGCTCCTAGACTATCAATTTTATTGTGCAATATCAACAACGCTTTAATTTTATTGAACAGTTTATTTGACAATCAGATAGGAGTCGCGCGGTGTTCAATATCAACCCTAGAGAGTCAATAATATGCAATACGTGAATATTGCGCAAAACATTGCTCGTCTAGGTGCCCGCTAAGAGCACGCTCCCTTAAAGTTCGTACCACATTTAATTCGGCGTGTAAGCCTCCTGCGGTATTTACAGTTTTATTTCGATGGAATTAGACGGAGGGCCAGCTGTGGGGTCCGCCTGCCGCCCCCGTGTGTGCACAATTCGTACGGTCATTAGACTAAACGCCCTCCATCCACCGTGTCAATACGGCCTGTTACTTAAGTGAATGGTTAATTTTTAAGTGATGAAAATTTTAATGTGACAAAAGCTACGAATAATAAAAACTAAGGAAAAGTAAATCCGTCAAAAAACATGCTCCACAATACTTGTCAAAAAAGTGTACCTCAGGTACACATTTCAATACATTTGCAATATTTAGGTGACCTTGAGCGGTACTAGGCTGACGTTACATGACAGATCAAAAGGAACCAAATTTAAAACGGTAATAGTATGGGAGTTACGATTCCTTAGTTTTTATTATTCGTAGGACAAAAGCTAATAATAAATAAATATTAATCAGTATCAACCTGCCGCAGAGTCCTTAAATTTAATGTCTCAACACAAAATTAAATATAAGTCTTAGGACCTGTTTTATCACTTGCTGATAAGTTCTGGCTATCGACCACTTAACTTGACAGATAGAGTATGGAAAATCTGTCAAAGAAGTTGTGGATAGCCTATCCGGCACTTTATCAGGAAGTGGTGAAACAGGCCTTACAAGCATCACGCTAAGATATTGCGCAAATAGGTTACGCATATTTAGGTATCTATAGAAAACTAATTAAAGGCTTAGAACTCGATTAACGCATAATTTTACATGAGAGAAAATACACGCTTTTCATATGAGGTTTTAGATTAAAAAAAACGCCATTAGCCCACGACCAGATATATTATCAAAAAAGTTAAGGTACTAATCGCCTAAAAACGGCGTTTTAATTCCGTAAAACAGGGTTGTCAATCGAGAGGAATCCAATATTACAAAGCTGAAATATCATCGAAATAATAAATTGTCATCGCGTGCAATACATTCTGTGAAACACATTAAGCTCAGGGCTGCCTCGCACGAGATAATCCCCATACAACAACTTGCAAAACGTGCTGTTATTTGTGGAGTTGTGTCAGCCCTGAATCAGCTGTCATCGGGAATTATGTCAGGATTATTGATTCATATTGGTGCCGGGGTCACTGGTATCATAGTGATATATCAAATATACTTATATGATCAGCTAAGTAAAGTAAGTATAGTGTATTACTAACTAGTACTACTACTTTGCTTCGTATATCCGTACCTAACTTGACATAGCTATAAAAAACTTGGGAGGTGTCAAGGGACACCCGAATGGAACGAAGTTATAAAAAAATCATAACTTGCTTTCTATGAGAGAGAGAGAGAGACACACAGAGACACGCGCATACAACTATAGCAAAAGTACAGACATGGATCGAGATAGATACCGCATGTCCCGCGAAGTACATACACATGCGGTATCTATCTTGATCTATGTCTGTGTCAAAAAGTGTCGATAAAAAGTGTGGTGTCGTTACATCTTTTTCCGTCTAGCCCCCTTTCGCAACGCGCGTAAAGGAACTTCGTTCCAATATAATCAATTTCTCTGATGGTACATATTTTATGGTAATTTTTAACAGAATAAGATTCTGTAAGCACGTTGATACTCACATTTCATGGTCACAATTATTAAGTTACAGATTGTAGACGCCCTGTTTTTGAAGTTTTTCCACTGGAGTAGGTATGCATTTTCTAGCGCTTCTACTATCTAACGATAAAACATTAACAAATAAGCGTTATTAAGAGATAAACTACCGTAAACTCCTCCAAAGAACGTCAGAAAATCATTATACAGTCTCGAAATACATGTCAATGTATATTCCATAGTCATCGGCGCCGAATGTTACTCAATACGCCAGCAATCAATCAAAACGACCCAAAATGGCGGCAAAAACGACCCAACACGCCGGTAAAACCCCATCATAACACCATCACAAGTTTAAGCATTCATTAATGCGCTATTTTATCAAAACACATTAAAATTAAATTATAATATGATCCATCAGCTCCCCTATTCACGATATTAAATTATGGCAGCACTATTTTTTATTTTTTAAATCGAATTACGCGTGCAAAATAGATCGATGCAAATGTTTTGGGGATGATAAAAGATCTGAGATAAAGGGATGGCGTAGCATCGTTAGAAATTATGGATGAAATTATTATTTTTAACAAAAAATTAAAACCGACTTCCAAGGTAAAAACAATAATAATATTAACTAAAAAGTATTAAATAACCCTTACTCTATGATAGTGCCTTTTTCAGAATTCGTCTAAATCTCAACTATTTCTGTACATACTACAGTCTTCATTATTTGAAGTCGGTACCAGCTAATTTTATCGTGAGTTCAGTCAATGTCAGAATATCTGAAGCTTTTGGGACTGGTACCGACTTCAAAGTAATGAAGACTGTAGTATGTACAGAAATAGTTGAGATTTAGACGAATTCTGAAAAAGGCACTATCATAGAGTAAGGGTTATTTAATACTTTTTAGTTCATATTATTATTGTTTTTACCTTGAAAGTCGATTTTATTTTTTTGTTAAAAATAATAATTTCACTCTTTTTAGTTATCTACAAGATAAGGCTTTATGCGTAAATAACCACTAAGAATGTTAACTATTCACATTATGTTACTGTAAGCGAAATTGTGGTAAATGCTTGAGGTTATCTAAGCGATGCTTCAATTTAAAAACTTTTATCTTTAAAGGTTCAGGAGTTCTGTTCAGTGCCTTTAGACCAAGAGACACCTTCGTATGAACTTTCTCTTATTCGTAACATATGTTTAAGTTACTAGAAACAACAATTTAAGCACTATGAGTCTTTTGATAAATTTCAAGGATTTCCCTCGATTGCTCATAGACCCTATCATCAGCTCACCACTTTCGTAATTATTATACAAAATCAAGATTATACCCTATACAACAACACAAGAATTTTGAAAATCGGTCCACAAACAGCGAAATAATCATCAAAAACATCTGCTTCGATGCAAAATATCACGAAAAGCATCAATAATTGGGTCATAATGTGATGACCCATGGCATAATTATGATTTTGATGATGATGATCAAATAAATTGATGTGTTGGCTTATGCTTTCAGTTGTTTAAACAACGCCAAAATCCCCGAACCTGTATCTATAAGGATTCAAAAGTTCTGTTGGGTACCTTCGGATCCAGGGTATAACCTGGTGCGAAATCTGACTTTTTGGTAGCATTTACCTTGAATGCTTCAGAATGTGTGTGTGAATATGTTTCCATACAAATTTCAAGGAGTCCCCTCGATTTCTCCAGGATCCCATCATCAGATCACCACTTTTGTGAATATGGTACCAAATTCGAGTTAAGCCCTATACAACACAAAAATAATTTTGAAAATCGAATCACAAACGGCTGAGTTATCGTTGAAGATACAAAAAAAAAGATACATACAGCCGAACGTATAACCTCCTCCTTTTTGGAAGTCGGTAAAAACTTTTCATTATATTTTTAAATGTGTTAACATTTATGGCCACAGTCAGAGATAATGATTGTTAAAAAAATAATTTAATGAGGAAAGTAATAGATATTGTATTAAGTTATGTCAAAATCTTTATTAAAGTAAGTTGAACTGTTAAAATAATGTCATGTACACATAACCCGCCGGCGAGGCGTAGGACAGGAAGTATTCCCTTTAGGTACTTTCTAACGCGCTGGGGCAATATTCCTACACCGTATTCACTTCTGTCGGCACTCCTGGAGTGCATTTTTTTAAGCGTTGTCAAGGTGACATATCAAACAGTTATCGCTTTGTTCGGCTGATGGCAGCAGGCATGGCGAGGCAGGGCCACCGTTCTCACGACTGACTATTGCCGACTAACGACTTAATAACGTTACACGGATTATATTACTGAATGGTCAGTTGGTAGCTACTGACTGTGTAGTCAATGACGAATTAATAATCTAATCTATCGAATCATGACTGCAAAACAATAATTATGGTAATGAAAGGAATTGATACGTTTTGATAGGCCGCGTTGTAACAGTTAAAGATGTACTATCGTACTCAGAGTGGAACATTAATTATTTAATACCTCGATCGTGGGAATCACAGACACAATCGATTATCAATTAATTTAAAAATTTGACATAAGCCCCACACATTATCTGTCAAACTCTTCATTAAATTGAAGGTTAATAATAATAATTAAACGTCTTTGAGTACGGCAGTAAGGCTGTTAACTTGGAGCCTGTGAAGAGCTGGATGTCTATATCATGCACCATTGGTCAACGTAGAGAAGCCACATAGAACCCTATAGATAGACAATAAGATAGAATATAAAATTAAATAATTTTATATACGCGGGAGAGCCATGCTTCGGCACGAATGGGCCGGCTCGACCGGATAAATACCACGTTCTCACAGAAAACCGGCGTGAAACAGCGCTTGCGCTGTGCTTCGCCGAGTGAGTGAGTTTACCGGAGGCCCAATCCCCTTACACCTAGCCTATTCCCTTCCCTACCCTCAACTATTCCCTTCCCTTCCCTTCCCTCCCCTATTACCCTATTCCCTCTTAAAAGGCCGGCAACGCACTTGCAGCTCTTCTGATGCTGCGAGTGTCCATGGGCGACGGAAGTTGCTTTCCATCAGGTGACCCGTTTGCTCGTTTGCCCCCTTATTTCATAAAAAAAAAAACCTACCTATAACACTTTAATGCTTTTATGAGAATTGATTTTAAAGTGTCGTTCGTTGACGTCTAATATATTAGGAGAATAAGCTACAAACCGTAAGTTAACGAATCTCAGCTGTCCAGTGTCCGATTGTCATTTTCGCAGTCCATCATCGATTATAATGATTTTTCATTGAAATTTTCGATAAATAGTTTTTTTTTTATGAAATAAGGGGGCAAACGAGCAAACGGGTCACCTGATGGAAAGCAACTTCCGTCGCCCATGAACACTCGCAGCATCAGAAGAGCTGCAAGTGCGTTGCCGGCCTTTTAAGAGGGAATAGGGTAATAGGCGAGGGTAGGGAAGGGAAGGGAATAGTTGAGGGTAGGGAAGGGAATAGGGTAGGGGATTGGGCCTCCGGTAAACTCACTCACTCGGCGAAACACAGCGCAAGCGCTGTTTCACGCCGGTTTTCTGTGAGAACGTGGTATTTATCCGGTCGATCCGGCCTATTCGCGCCGAAGCATGGCTCTCCCACGTATTTGTGGAACGCGTGAGCGGCATTCCAAATGGACTGAACGTAAATGAATTAACGTTGATAACACTTATGTTATATACAGTGTGTAACAAAAATAAGTGATAATACTTTAGGGTCTGTACGTGTTCCTTGTAGAGACTTCACTGTGAAAGTAGCAGCGCTGAAAGACGATTTTTTTTCACTTTTGTATGGGCAAGGGCCTGAGCGTCACGAGTTTCCCCATACAAAAGTGAAAAAAAATTTTGGTCTTTCAGCGCTGCTACTTTTACAGTGAACTCTTTACAAGAAACACGTACACACCCTAAAGTATTATCACTTATTTTTGTTACACCCTGTATACGAAAGTGTGTCTGCTTGTCTGTTACCTCTTCACGCTACAAACCGCTGAACCAATTTTGCTGAAATTTGGGGTAGAGATACGTCATGACATGGGATACTTTTTATCACGTAAAATGTACGGTTCCTGTGCGATAAACAAATTTTGACGCAACGGGGTTGCGCTATTCATCTAGTTATTAAAAAAGTTTCATACGCTATTTAAATGGTATGAAAGCACAAACCAAATTATAATACTTTTTTTTTATGAAATAAGGGGGCAAACGAGCAAACGGGTCACCTGATGGAAAGCAACTTCCGTCGCCCATGGACACTCGCAGCATCAGAAGAGCTGAAGGTGCGTTGCCGGCCTTTTAAGAGGGAATAGGGGAGGGTAGGGATGGGAAGGGAATTTGGGAGGGTAGGGAAGGGAATAGGGTAGGGGATTGGGCCTCCGGTAAACTCACTCACTCGGCGAAACACAGCGCTAGCGCTGTTTCACGCCGGTTTTCTGTGAGAACGTGGTATTTCTCCGGTCGAGCCGGCCCATTCGTGCCGAAGCATGGCTCTCCCACGTATAAATAATTTTATTCTGTGAATAAATTATTTGATTTGACTCCGTTTTCGAATATCTATTTCCACTTAAATACCAACTTACATAATACAAACAGAGACAGTTGAACTCCGGCCAAAGATACGGCTGTTGGACGGCCGCCATCTTTTATTCTGCTGATTTGGACATTTTGATTGGGAAATTGTGAATTGATTCTATTAAAACTCTTTAGTTAATCTAATAAATAAAATTCTTGGGTCAAAGTGTTTGTGCGCGAACTTCTCCAAAACGGCTCAACCGATTTTAATGAATTTCGTATGTACATTCGTTAGGCCTGAGAATGGGTCTACTTTTTATATTTATACTAGAAATGATTGATATGGTAAAACAACGTTTGCAGGGTCAGCTAGTATTCTTTATATTTATAGTTTATAGTCCAGCGTTTTTCAAACTGTGGGTGCCGACCCCCAGGGGGATCACGAAGTTTCTGTAGGGGGGTCGCCAAAGGTTAAAAGGACTATTTTATTTTAAAAAATTAAAGATTAAGGACGAAATTTAACAGAAGGAAATCTTCAAAAATACATTCATGAAAAAAAAGCCAATGGGGGGGTCGTGAAATATTATGTCGTGTCATAAATAAGTTTGAATAACACTGGTTTATACAACGGAGCTAGTGAGCGTATTAGAAATAGTTTTTAATCGCAGGAATATGTATACTTCTGTTTTCGTACATCTTTATAAGAAGGCCTTTACATAACTGCATCGGATTTATGAAACCCTAAGTACTGAATTTCACTGAAACTATATATTTCTAGACTACAGGTATCCCATATAATCTAATTTCCTTTATAGCATCAAGTATTAAAATGAGTTAGGTACAAGCTCTTATTTAACTTTACTACGAGACTGATAGTCCCTAGAAAGACAAATTGCGATACAAAATATTAGCTTGTGTGTGAATTCTAATGTGTTTTGTATATCGATAGTTTAATCTAAGACTGTGTGTCAAGTAACAGCTAGCCCTTATAGATAAAATTTTAATTTATAGTATCAGTTAACAATGCTCTTAAAGTGGCACTATTAGCGCTAATAATGATTGAATGCGAGCAACGCCTGGACGTAATTGTAACATACAAACAGACAGCGATACAATTAATTGCATTACTTTCGGCCCCTCGTGTGTAAATATAGAACCCCTCGAATGCCAAATGAGCAGCACTGCATTTCGCATAGGCTCTATTACAACTGAATAAAGTGCACTTTTGCATTTCCAGATTTAAAAAAAAGTTGGTGCGATATATGAACAACACGGTCTCCCAACACCTTATCACAAAGGAATAGAGTGTATTTTCCCGTGGAGAAGTGTATAAAGGTTGTTGCTAAATGCACCCCAAATGGTCCATTGGCTTTTGAGTCCAATTTGCGAATGTCACTTAGGGTTCCGCAGGGCTGGGTAATCGCGACGTTATCTGTTCGCGCCCTATTTAAATTTTAAGATTTTTAAAGCCCTAGCCCATTTTCGATAAAGTTCTTCGTGTATTAAGCACTAGTGACTAGATGTTCGATTTCGTTTGCGTAATAAAGTAATTTCGCTGAAGCGGTACATTACAAAAAAGTAGTCTAAGTCCTTCCCCATGTTTAACTCCATATCTGTATCAAATAACCTAAGTTTTTGAGATAAGAGCGTTCAAACGAAGAAACTCTGAGGGTCGGGACACAAAAACACGACGCGACGTCGTACGATGTCGTGTCGTAGTTTTTTACGACGCGCGTCGTAGATTCCCATGACACGACGTCGCATCATGAAACAATCGTCGCGTTGTGGTACGACACGACGTCATATCGTTTTTTTGTGTCCCGGCCCTTATGCTATTTTTTAACCGACTTCCAAAAAGGAGGAGGATATATGTTCGGCTGTGGATATTTTAGCTCTGTTGATTAAAGAAGAGGTTTGATTTTGTTAACTTATTATTAGCAACTACTTAAATTGGTGATACCCTTCTATGTTACAGTGGCGGACCAAGGAGTGTCAAATTCCTACATCGTGCTATAGAAGTTTTTAACTACGGATAAAGAGCTAATAGCCTTGTTCAATCAGAATACCTTTTTTGGGGCCAACCCCACCATTTAACCAATTCCAAGAACATAACTCAATAATATATGGCCTCAACTCTACTTATGCACTAAAAGTACAACTTTTTATTCACTTACGCTAAGTACTCACATACTGTTTTGCTCGATCCAGTCAATTACGTCGAGCAAAATCCGCGACTGGGGCTTTCGTCCACATATTTAACATTGCTCGATAGTTTTACTCTAAGGCGCTTTGCAGACGACGGGGCGGGGCGGGCCGGTCAATTTCGCCGCGTACGCCCGTCGATGTCTGCGGCTGCCCGCGCCGCGTACACAAAGCAGACGCCGTCTGCGTTACTGCATGACGCATATAAACTGGTTTGTGTGATCCACGGCGGGCAGCCGCGGACATGCGCCGCCAGTGCCCGCCGGGCACCAGCGGCGCGGTCTTTTTTAGCCCGCCGTGTGCGTTGGTAATATAGGATTCCCTTTGTGCTATCGTTCGCGGCGAAATTTACCGGCCCGCCCCGCCCTATCGTCTGCAAAGCGCCTAAATCGATATATTTAATTCCATCAAGCCGGCTCGATGCGAGCCTTCGAGCTGTGAGTTTTGCGGTCCACACAGTAAAATTACTCAATTTGGAGTAAAACTATCGAGCAAAACCGCATGTGAGTACTTAGCATTATACATCAAACATCATAAGCGTAAGATTTATTCATCATCCATCTGTCGTGTAACGCGACGTCACACGGCGCTGCTGTAAGCGGATTACTGCCGCTTCATTTGCTCCCCTCGCGTTGTGATCATGTGAGGATGTGAGGATGTTTGTCGCTACATTACTTCCTATTGTCGATAATTAAATTGATGCAGATGAACACGGTACTGACATTGCACAGTAATATTATAAGTGCTAAATATTTGTATACAAATGTGTATGACTATTTGGTTGTCTGTCCTAACGCTTAAACTCTTAGAATTCAACATTCATTCATTCATTCAAAACACATTCAACATGTAAAATAGTGAGAATGTATATTATGTTTTTTATTTACGAAAAAGAAACGGCATGTAAGGCTTCATACCGACATACGGCAAGTATCGACGGTTCCAGTAGCTCTACCATGAGTTTAAAGTTATAGTATTTTTCGATACTCGATACCGACTACCGTTAAATTTTTATATGTCAAATTTTACAGCGCCTCTAGCGCTTACTTGCGGAACTAAAATCGCCATACTAAATATTCACGTAGTCGGTATCGAGTATCGATAAATACTATAGCTTTAAACTCATAGTAGAGCTACAGTTGTATCTACCGTTGGCAAGTGTCGTTCGTCTGTTATAAGAAGCCTAAGTTGTGGGTAACATCTTGATATTATTTAGTAAGAACCGTACACTTTGTCCCCATAAATAATAAAACTTTATTGTCCCACAATAAATACAGATTGGAAAGGAACACAGATATTATCATAGTACCAAGGTTTACTATTTGAAGTGCGCAACCCCTTCACTAAGAATACTTAAAAATATATACTATATACCCTTAGATAAATAATAAATATATACCCTTAGATGTTCTTACCCGTTACTCCGAGTATATGTAATTACATAAAAATATTTCTTATTAGCAGCTTGAGCGTAAAGTCATAACAGACAGACAGACAGAAACACACTTCTGCAATTACAAATAAGTATGGATTTTTACATTATATTATAATTGCAGTCTACAATAAATTATTAAGCTCTTTCACCATAACCGTATAATGATCACAAATCGTAAGCATTCGCGTCGTTTGCTGTGTTTAAAGTTAATAACCCCACGGCCCCCAAATTGAATGTATCACTTAGTGGGGCCAGCCAGGGGCCGCAAGAGGGGCCACGGGGAGAGGGGCCGCAACAGGGGCCATCATCAATATCGTTCACAATAGGATAATCAAATCTGTAAGATTTATTTAAATGTTCATACGTTCTGATATAAGAAGGGACTTTTAGCTGATTCATAAGATAATGGTTTATATCATAACAGACATTGTAAAAGGTTTGGTAAAAACAATGTAGAATATTTTGGGGTAGGTTCCAAGAAATTTAGGTACAATATAGTTGTACTCAAAAAATATCATCAGCTGTCCCGGCAAACGTTTCCTTGCCATATAAAGTACTAGCGACCCGCCCCGGCTTCGCACGGGTATAAAATATATTACAGCCTATGTCACCAAAAAATGATTTAAATCGATTCAGTAGTTTTGATAAATAATTTATGTGTAATAATATCTTCGAAAATAATCATTTAAAATTTAAATCATAATACCTATGCTTTATACGCTTTCATACGTGGGAGCGCCATACTTCGGCATGAATGGGCCGGCTCGACCGGAGAAATACCACGTTCTCACAGAAAACGGGCGTGAAACAGCGTTTGCGCCGAGTGACTGAGTTTACCGGAGGCCCAATCCCCTACCCTATTCTTTTCCCTACCCTCCGCTATTCCCTTCCCTTCCCTCCCCTACCCTCTCCTATTACTACTATTTATAATATACGTAAATGACATTGATTCCTGCTTAAAGTTCGCAAAACTATTATGTTTTGCAGATGATATGAAAATTTACGCTATTATAACTTCATCTGTAGATGTTCTTAATTTTCAATCAGACCTTTCCAACCTTGAAAATTATTGTAAAATGAATAAACTAGATCTTAATCCCAGCAAATGTTCAATAATAACGTATACTCGGAAGCGTTTTGCCATAAACGCAAATTACTCATTAGGAGGCCAAATCTTATCTAGGTCGAGCTGTGTTCGTGATCTAGGCGTACATCACGATTGCAAGCTAATTTTTGATACTCAGATTGAGGCGATTATTAACAAAGCTTCCAAGGCCTTGGGGTTTGTGATGCGAATGTCAAACTGTTTTAACGAAGCGAAAACTTTAAAAATTTTGTACTGCTCATATGTCAGAAGTCACCTTGAGTATGCCTCGCAGGTGTGGAGCCCTTATTATCATAAATATATAGACCGTATAGAGGCGATTCAAAAACGTTTTATTAAATATATGTGCTATCATCAAAAAATAGCATACCATTCGGACAACTATCTAAGCCTATGTAAGAAATTTCATATCCTACCATTAAAAACTCGACGCATGATAGCTGACTATACTTTATTATCAAAGACGATGTCAAATGAGTTAGACTGTCCTCAACTACTTTCTAAATTCTCGATTAATGTCCCCACTAAATTCACCAGGTTCAACCCACCATTAGCTGTACCAATAGCATCTACTAACTACAGACAAAATTCGTATGTTGTGAGAGTGAGTCGCAACTTCAACAAGCTATGCCGGGATTATGATCTTGACGTATTCACTACAAATGCAACGTCGATTAGAAACAGTTTGAGCCTTAAATTTTTTGATAATTTGATTTCTTAAAATTTGTATCAGTTGAAACCATATTACTTATTTTATAGTTGAAACCATATTACTTATTTTATTGTAAGTAGCTTGTTGTTCTTTTTGGTTCCTTGGCCATACTATCGTTTAAACCTTTTGCTATAAGTACTTGTTTTGCATGTATCCTATTTAAGAAACATTTCTATATAATGTAATTAAGACCGTTCACAATATCATGTATAATTTTATCTGTTACTTAGAGGTGAAAACTTGTAATTGGCTTTCTGATAATCATACATAAAATTGCCACCGACATTACTTAGCTGTAAGTTTTCCATGTTATATAAATAAATAAATAAATAAATAAATAAATAAATAAATTACCCTATTCCCTCTTAAAAGGCCGGCAACGCACCTGCAGCTCTTCTGATGCTGCGAATGTCCATGGGCGACGGAAGTTGCTTTCCATCAGGTGACCCGTTTGCTCGTTTGCAGGGGGCAAACGAGCATTTCATAAAAAATGCTGTAAAGGGCCATAATCAATAATGTATTCAAGAGGAGTCCACACATACAAACGTTGTCCCCTGTTTCCTCCCTGGATGATGCCGGTAGAGTTATGATTTTTTCCCTGAATATCTATGGCCACTATTAACATGTCCCTATGTTTTCTTTTTTTTCATGATTTTATTATTAAAAAAAGATAAGAACGTCCAAAAACCCAAAAAATTGCCAGATTTTCCTCTGTGTTCAAACACCCAGAAAACAAAACTGGCTAAAATATACAAAAAAATTAAAACATAGGAACACAGCTCAAGCCTTGCTTTAATTCTTGATGAAAAAAATACTAATATCAGTTAAGTTTTGGAGAAAAAATTAGCGGACAACGAATCGAAGATTTTCTGTTCTTTTATTTAAACTTTTGTCTTGTTGTCTCTATCGCGCTCTGCGGTGGGAGACTTGAGATTGGTGAGACAGCTATACATTTTCAAATACCTATTTTCAATTTCTCTCGCCCTTGGTGTATCCTCTTAAAGTATTTAATTAAATAAGGATTATTGCCGTATTGGTTAAAATCGCTTCGAAAATTAGCCATTATTTGAAGTTAAAAGTAAATGAAAAAAAAATGTTATTGTGGGATATCCTTTTACGTATAATATACCATCGCGGAGTTTTCTGTAGACCTTTTCAATGTGTACAATACTTGGTACATTATTTACATGAAAGGACATAGGTTTCTTTTTTGCGGAAAAATGTACGGTTTCCGTGACATTCCTAAATTACGCGGGCGATGTACATTGTACATAGTGATACCCTTCCCGCGAGCGCATCGCCGCATTGGTGGCGCCCACTTCGAAACGGGCGTACATCGCAATATTTTAGTTTCGCCATAACTTCTACACCAAAAATCAAATTTTAATAATTCAAAGACCAAATATATTCTACATAAACTATACTTAGTGATGAAATAATTTATTTTGATAAGGATTATTAGCATGAGTAAAATAAATCCTTTTAAATGTAGTCCAATAAAAATCAAGATTTTTAAATAAAAAAAATGGTTGTTGTGCCTCACTTGACATAGATAGGTATAGTGTGTCGCGGACATTTTTGTAGATATTTATAAGATCTACATTTACTTAGAACATTGTATAGTTCTATCTTTTACAGTTTAGGCAGCGTACGCAAAATAAGTAAATTTTCTGGTTGTTTCCAAAAAACTGAAATATCTTACGGAACCCTATATTTTCCAAAATAAAAAGTAGCCTATGTTACTCGTAAATAATGCTTTCGAATGGTGAAAGAATTTTTAAAATCGGTCCAGTAGTTTTTGAGCCTATTCATTACAATTAAACAAACAAACATACAAACAAACAAACAAAGTTTACCTCTTTATAATATTAGTATAGAGTATAGATTTCGGCCGTATTATTTTATTGAAGTGACTAAATAAGTATGTCACCATGGCAACATCCATCGCTATCCCGTCGCACAAACAATGGTCGCCGTCAGTCTTGAGTTGTAACAATTTACTATTATTTATTCAACAAAATTACCAATATAAAAAGTACCCATTAGCCGATTCTCAGACCCACTGAATATGCATATAAAATTAGCCGTTTCGGAGGAGTACGTTATCTAGTAATATTGTGACACGAGAATATTATATGTTAGATTTATTACGGCTAGAATCATACTAAGTGCATTACGTCTAGTTTTATGCCGTTAAAAATAGGTGTAATTATTTTCACATCTAGTATGGGCTGATTATTTTCCAGTAAAAATTGTTGTATCTAGTTTATTACCAGCCTGGATATATCATAAAGAAAAAGAGGAATATATTATTAAGGACAGGACCTTTATATTTATGAAAAGAAGTCATTTAATTAAAAGACTAGCCCACATACAAGTAAGCCTTATTATAGCTAATATATGAAATAATAAAACTATATCTAGCAATGTAACTAAGTAGGCGACTAATTCGTCGTTTAGCATAGGGGAGGCCGAGTGCGGTGTCGCGTCACGCGGGTTGCGCCGCGTCACGCACCGCGACCATTTGCTCGCGAATGCTCCGTGAAATATATTCTGTCAGCGCTTAATACTGCACTTATTCAATTGCTTGATTCGTTTGCAGTGAGTCAGCTATGTTAATGTCAAGATGGTTAATTAATTACTTCAAAAAATAATATTCAGTATTGTAATTGGTATTGAAGACGTAGATGTAACGGCTAATAAATAACCCTGTTATAATTGTTTAAACAACAACAAATATTTGGTAATTAATGTCTGTGGATTATGTAAAAGTCTTCAATTTAAAATAATTAATTATTTTATGTCAAGATCCCTTTAAAGGCTTTGATTGGCTTAGTTATGATGATTAATTAAAATAATAAATGCTCTAATTTTTATTAATTACTAGATGTTTTCCTTAAATTCGTTAGTCCGAGTTTCGTTTATCGCACAGGAGTCGTATATTCTTCCATGCTTTAAACTATTCTGTATCCATTCTATGGATTCGGTTCAGTGGTAGAAGCGAAAGGTACCTAACAGACGGACAGATACTTTTGAATATATACTATTAGTATGATTACATTGTAATATCGATAATTAAATAATCTATAATCTATATAATATATAAACCTCAAAGGTGACTGACTGACATGGTGATCTATCAACACACAGCCTAAACCACTGGACCGATCGGGCTGAAATTTGGCATGCAGGTAGACGTTATAGGCATCCGCTAAGAAAGGATTTTGATCAATTTTACCCCCAAGGGGTTATAATAGGGGATGAAAGTTTGTATATAATAATACTTCTTAACGCGAGCGAAGCCGCGGGCAAAAGCTCGTTAGAATTTAATGTAGCAAAAATGGTATATGCTAGCAATGTCATTTATTATGTTTTTATGAGGTGGACACATGTTTGTATAAATTCCATACTCACACATGTGCCCGGATTAGGAAATTATTTGTATGTGTGTATACAGTAAACACATAATATATGCTTGTGCATGTGTGTTAGCGCTAATAGACCAGCCGTTTGATCTAGCCGCCTAAACTGATTGACTTTTCAATCTTCGTAATCCGATTACTGACAGTCTACAACGCGACTATTAATGTACCACTCCATCACGCCACTATCACCCTTCCACCTACGTAATAAAAGCTACAATAGCGTGTGTACATTTGGTCGTGCTACTCATTACACGGGCTCCCCTATCTGCAATCTCCCCGCATATGTCATAACGGCGTTCAAAATCAATTCCTCAGGACCCCTATCACTAACTTTGTCAAAACCTGAGCTAATCCGTGCAGGTATGTAAACAGTTGTAAAGTGAGTGGTTCTGTTTCGGTATCATTTGCACTTTTACTTCTCAATGGTTTTAACCTGTAATATTTGTCTCTGAACTGGATTAAGAAATGTCAAACACGAACGTCAAATTTGACTAACGGAATTGTTTTTTTTTTAGGAATTGAAATGGCTTAGCCATAACGACTAACGGAAAAATTGTAAATCAAGATGAAAATATAGTTTAAAAAAAGATTGATATTTTTTATCATAAAATATACTATTTTCTAATATATAACGTGGTCAATGTAGGAATAGTTACTTTTGCACCGATTTATTGTATTTAAAGGTAATTATTATAAATGTGTAAATGGTTTTATTTATATTTTTTGGTATTTTATAAGCCCTTTATGAAAACACTGAGAAAATAACACTCCTTCATGTTTATATTATCACAAGCATGGCGATCTAGAGGAGAAAGAATTCTCTGACATTGGCAACTAACTGAGTCGGCAATTAAAAAAGAGAAGAAGAAGGAGACAAAAAAAAAAGATAATTAGATATTGTTATTAAGTTTATAGAGATTATGTTTTAAGCAAGAAATTGATAAGTTTATTATATCCTATACCTATTTGATACCTACGCTAAATAATCTACCATGAAAAAGTCTTAGAAATGCATCAAACTTGTGGATTACAATTACATGCATTACAACAGAGTTGATGTCATGAGTTGAACATAGTTTGTTGAACTTGAACTCATTCTTGAACACCTACGTTTTTTTGAGCTTTCAAATAGGTATTATTGTAACATAAACAGGCAATTTATAAGTTTAATAATCCCCTTTTCGTGCCTTGTAAGGCATTTTACATTATTAGTACTGTGTACGCTGAACCAAATATTTTTCAGGATAAAGGATGATTGCTAACACTGAGATACTATAAGTACTACATTTTATAATAAAGAATTGCAAGTGTAATGATGACGAAGTCCTAGGAAGATAATATATATTCACTCAAAAGCTTTAATTAAAAGAAATTTAATAAATACTCGTTTTTAAATGTTTTTTTATTTATTTTCTCACTTAAATATACCTACCTTAGATACATATTCATACACAGCTTTCATCAATAGGTACTACATTTGTCTTAAACCTTATTATCAACCTAGTATCAGATAGGCAAGTGTTAAATATCTTTTTTATTATACTTATAAAAATATTTATACAGCGGAAATCTTAAACAAGGTCTTGTCACTTAAAATCAAAGAAGATGAATCAAATATCCCTTGTGTAAATATTAATTTATTATTATTAAAGGAGTTCAAATACCAACTTTTGATGAAAGATAAAAACAATATTATAATTTCAGACTTTTATTTGGCAAACCAATAACAATTAGAAACTGCATTGCAAGTTGCAACTATGGGAAATTGCCTGGGATATCTCAGACAGAGAGCGGTCAAGGGTTTTGTGTTCTTTGTGTTGTATTATGTTGTAGAATGCCTCCCGTGTGAGTATCTCTATATACTCACACAGGAGGAGTTCTGTGTGTCAGAATTGCTCCTCAGTCACACACTGACTGCTCCAACGCAAATGCTTCAACGCGTGACCACTCTGTCTGATAGGTCCCTAAAACGACCACATCTTTTTAAAATGTATAATACATGAGGACTTACTAAAGTCCTTATTACATTAAAATTTAAAATGTATTTTAAATTTTAATGTAAAAATATAAAACTAATATTATTATTATTGAGGTACAAAAGAATTTTTGGTAATAATAATATAAGTTCCAATGAAAATATTATGTTTTATGAACAATAAGTATGTTTGTTATGCAATTTTTGTTATGTCTTTTTGGAAAAAGTACTATAAGTAATGTAGGATTATATTTTTGAGTTTTAGTGACTATTCCCATTATATATTATATCATATTGTAGTCAAGAGAAGTTATAAATGAAAAAGTGCATATGAGAATTTAGCTAATTTGGATTTTATATTATCAATGATTTAACTTTTCTAGTAGTTTAGGTGTATGTGTGTGTGTCAATATTTATTCGTGAATATACATGAATCTAAAGTTTCAAAGGTTGTGTTCTCAAAATTCTTGTTATTGAGAAAGTAATACCTTTGAATTTACCTCTTTGGTGCAGCGTTTATCATGCATGGTTTACAAGGAAATAGTTTGTGAAATAACACAAAGACCTACTGCAATCAAAAGATTGTACGAAATGCTCCTAAGATAGGTTCCTAAGAAGTACATAGTAAGTCCTCATGTATTTTAAGTTTTAATTTAATATAAAACTAATACTTATTATTATTATTGAGGTAAGTACAAAAGTATTTTTGGTAATACATAATAATATATGTTCCTATGATAATATTATGTTTTATGAACAATAAGTTCCATATGTTTGTTATGCAATTCTTATTAAGTAAGTCTTTTTTGGAAAAGTACTATAATGTAGGTTTTTGTTTTTGAGTAAAATTTAGTGATTTACACTATTCCCATCATATAATACCATATTGTAGTCAAGAGAAGTTATACTTAAATAAAAAAGTGCTCATATGAGAATTTAGCTAATTGGGATTCTATGATATTATCAATTATTTAACTTTTCTAGAAGTTTAGGTGTGTCAATGTTTATCCGGAGCATGTTATACATACATCTAAAGTTTAAAAGGTTGTGTTCTGAAAATTCTTGTTAAAAGTAAGTAATATTGAATTTACCTCTTTGGTGCAGTGTTTATCATGCATATACCAATAATACTTCAGATTTACAAGGAAATAGTTTGTGAAATAACACAAAAACCTACAATGCAACTATAAGATTGTACCTGTAGGTTTTTGGTGAAAATTCATACTTGTTTTACAGTAAGTAATTATACACAACACTTGTGTTCCTTATACCTTGTATGTGTTTCTTGTGTACTAAATCAATGCAGTCTTAGCTCATCGCACAAATGCAAACCTTATTGTTGACTAGACATATAGGTATACTACACCTCACTTATGTTATTATTCTGAAACCTCACTAACACTAAATGGATTACTAAGGTCTCTACGTTTCTTATGTATCACTTCGTGATTAACTTGAGAATACCTACTTAATCGTTTTCCAAAAATTTGGACACTTCGAATGTTTAGTTTTTTGGTTTTAATAACGAATTATTTTCACTAAAATATATGCTATAGACTAAAATATAACTTATTAAGTAACTAACCAACTAAATAGCAATATAATTTAAGACTAAAAAGTATGTAATATTAATAAATAAAATTACTAAAATGTAAACTATTCAGTAAAAGCTACTCGTTGGTTGGTGTTTATTGAATTGCTGTATTTGACGTAAAAGCAAGCGAGCTTATGTCAGAAGTGTTGTCATGATTCGAAATTATTACTCAGTTAACAATGGAGAAGTGAGTTTTGTGTCACGTGACCACTGACTGGCTGGAAAATAGAGGTCATGGTACCAAAATGCGAGCCAGTCAGTATTCTGGCTGGCTTTAAGAGCTCATGATAGAGGGGCAGGACAAACAAATCGCGTTTATATTTAATTAAATGATTTAACTGTTACTGACACTCAATAGAAGTGTCGTTAATTAATTAATAACATAATGTGTTTATAATTATATCATGCAAATAATACAAGTGTTTTTAATTATTATAATGACGCTTTTAAACATTGATTTTATTACGTTGTACACTTATCCAAATTTCGGATCGGCCTGAAATTTGGCATGCAGATAGATGTTATGACGTAGGCATCCGCTAAGAAAGGATTTTGTTAAATTCCAATCCCAAGGGGTTCAAATAGGGGATGAAAGTTTGTATATAATAAATAATAATACTTCTTCACGCGAGCGAAGCCGCGGGCAAAAGCTCGTTTATAATAAATGTAAAAAAGTATAATTGTTGGTCTATATCTGTTGCATCTTTACGCTTAACCACTGAAGTGTTGAAGTGTTGAAAAACCACGTGAAAGAATTGTGATTTAGATTAAATTGTATATAGATTGAATATTTTTGTTAAAAATATTCAGTTCAGAAGTTACAGGCAATCTCTATATAACTTTTTTAGGCGGTGGCAACCAACGGTGGGAAGAGAAAATACCTTAAAAACAACATTTATAATATTCTTTTCATTCATCTTAATATGAATTTAGTGTTTTGCCTTACGGCTTGTGCTATTACAATATCGCCGACATGGCGTACCGGCCATACAGAAATTCTTAAAAGTACTGTATGGTACTTTTAAGAATTTCTGTATGGCCGGTACAGCCGGTACAGCAGGTACGGCAAAACACTAAATTCATATCAAGATGAATGAAAAGAAATACACAAAACTTATGAATCGTGTCACGAAACTTTAGTGTTATCATGAAACTCATATCATGCCTCTTTATATCAACTGTTGTATGTTATTATGAAAAGAGTGGCTTTTCTCATGCCTCTATATTTTTTAACCTTGACCTGCGATAAAAGTACTTAGTGTACTCAAAACCATAAGTCACCTGTGATGTTAAGAGGGTGACTAACCGAAAAAATCATATATCGTCTTTCTCTCTTTACACTCACTCCCGTCTTTCATATGCCAGGTGAAAAAGGACGACGCGGAATCATCGCCAAGTAAGTTTTTTTTTAATAACTCGATATACCAACAACATTTTAAAAATCGGCCAGGTCAGTGTCTCAGTGATAAAGTTTTATACATTGTGTTAAAATATTACCTTAGTTTAATGCACGGTCACGGCAATATATAAAAAAATCGTGAAAATTAGATGCATTTCTGTGATTTTTTTCTATGCAGAAAATTTTAAGATATCGTGTTTTCGCTCAGATCAAATTCTTGGAAATATAATGTAGTATCTAAGTTTAGAAAATGAAACAATTCGGGGCTTATTTTCAAGTATAAAAATGAATTATAAAATCGTCAATTTTGGGTTAGTCGCCCCCTAATACAAGTTTATGCCTAGTTTCTGACCTACCTTGACTTGTGACTCCGTCATGCCGAGCGCGTACGCCAGCTTCGCTCGCTCCGGCCCCGCAAGGTACTTCGTCTGCTCGAAAGTTTTCTCCAGCGCGAAAATCTGCTGTCCACTGAAGGTTGGCCTTGTGTGCTTCTTCTTCCCATCCTTGTCGCCGCCGCATTGGAGCGCGGAGTTCGACACTGGAACGAGAGGGTCTGGTTAGGGTTAGGACTGCTCATGGGTGGTCATGATTGATACGTAGATATAGGTGTTCTAACTATAGGTACCTATGTATCAAAATTCAAAAACATTCTATAAGTAAATACTATTGGGGAATATTAAGAAAACTGAATCCAGATATTAATACAAATAGGTAAGTTGTAAGAATCTAGAAACTTGTAAAAATAAATATATGAAATATCGTTTATAATGTTTTGGGAAATCAAATAACATCCATAGAAAACCGTGTGTTTTTGAGTTTTTTTTATATTTTTATCCCAGTCTCCTAGATAATAATAATAATAATATAATATCATGTTACACATTAAAATATTATTATAAAAGATTCTTTCATAATATTAAAAATTAGTATGCAAAGGTATTTAAAAATTGACTTAAATAACTTCACAGTTATAAAAACACTCATCAGCTTACAATGACTGAAAAGCGCAATAGATACAATAAAAAACATAAAACGAAAATTTCCCTTTAATTAAAAAGAAACGTTCACAAATTTTAAACCTTATCGTCATTAAAATAAGATCTAAAGTCATCTAGCAATGAGTGTGGTATCCCTGTCTCGCTCGCACATCTCCCCTCTCTTTCCCAGGGGGGTTCCACCGTTTATGCCCGATGAAAAACAAAAGTCCACTATGGCTCCGCTACGTTTTTATTTATCTTCATGACACTTCAGTTGGAGGATTTTATTGAGGTATCTTAGTCGGCATGTCTATAAAATAAAAGATTTGATTGTTTGTATGTTTTCGTGAAAAGGTTCTGGATGTACCGGATCATTTTTGATGAATATTGGAAAGAACACAGAGCAGAGACTACTAAATATTATAGACGGTTGTTGCAAGAAAATGTTAGGATCTCTCGGAAAGTTTTTTAAGTGACACAGACTGCAATAAGTCATGACTACAAAAGATGTCAAAATTGACCAAGTAAAACAAGATATTAATAAAGTTTCACTCCAAACGCAAATGGACTTACTACATGCACTCAGAGACATTTAATTATGATTAACCTTTAATTTAATCATGTATAAATGTATGGGCTTATGAAAAAATTTCAAATTGATTACGTCTTTTAAGTATGGTATTGAATGTACTGTCACTTTTTGGTGGAAATTCATCTTCAATTAAATAATTATACACTTTCCTTGCATTTATTCCACTTTATTATATCATCATCAGATACACCAACCAACCCTAATAAAGTGGAATAAGTGCAAGGAAGGTGTATAATTATTTAATTATATACATTAAGTACATTTAAGTAATTAATGTTCGACTCTTATTGCGGCAGATCGTATCTATGATGAAAGAATATTCTTATATTTTCCTGTGATGTTTCATACTATTTTGTTTATCAGAATATAAATATATTTTTGTTAACTATTCATGTACAGCCTAAAAGTATTAAGTACTTCTCCTAATTATTCAACCCTATCTTACATTATGCTGTATTAATATTAATGAAACTCTAGCGAATTGTTGTGACTTATTCGTGTAATATCTCGGCGTGGTGCACATATTTTTGCCATGAATAACTTTTATGGGACATCTTTAAGAGGCCGAAGTTCGTATGACATATTATCTTAATTATTCATTACTATGTTAAAGCTAGTACATATTATTATGTAGAAAGAAGCATAAATATACTTTGGGTAAAATATTTACCAACACACAACATAATATTTTAATTTTTGTACTTGATACAATCTAAATATATTGTGAAATATTCGGACATTTTGTAAAAACTAAGGCCGGTATAAATAGTCAGTACTTAAGTTGCGACCAGGTCTCAAGACGCGGTTCGGCTCTGTGATTGGTCCAAAATTTGACAGAGCTGAACCGTGTCTTGAGACCGAGATGCATCTTGAGTACCGACTATTTATACCGGCCTAAGATTCCTGAAAGGCTTTAGGGACCTCTATACATAATAATACATTCTGATTGGATATACAATGGAAAATAAATAAAGACTCGATTCGTTACTTTGGCAATATTTCGAAATTTCCAATAAAAAAAAAATTGCTAAGTTATATCCTGGTTACCAAGCTAGTGGTATTATATTTTATGTCATGTCTTGCTCATTGTTGCAGGAAACATATCTTGTACCTGTGGGAAAGAGCTTCGAGAGAAAGAGACAAGAAGCGATAGGTCAATGACCCATTTCCACGAACAAAATAGCTTCTCAAATAAATATCAAGATGCCAAGTTTCAGGAAAGTTTCAGCAAAACTACAGGCGAAGTCGCGTTATATAACATGGACAAGCGTGAGCCAGCTACATCGTGCGTCGAGCCAATATCAACTCTATTACATACGCATTACAGTTAATAATAGCTTGTTACTTACACTCGGTATACTCCACTCTATTCTGCACCGTATGTCGTTGAGATAGAGTGTGTTATTTCGTGGGTAAAGTTATGCTTTTTGTTTTCGGTGTTAGGGAATTTATCATCGTAAACGATTATCATTTCATTCGTGTACTCAATAACGATTGGAAATAAATTGTTTTTTACACTGTAATATTCTTTCATCGTTAAACAAATAATAGGATTTTATGAAAATGGCAGGCGATAGTAGCATTGGATATACAGTGTGTAACAAAAATAAGTGATAATATTTTAGGGTGTGTACGTATTCCTTGTAGAGAGTTCACTGTGAAAGTAGCAGCTCTGAAAGACGAATTTTTTTTTCACTTTTGTATGGGCAAGGGCCCGAGCGTCACGAGTTTTCCCATACAAAAGTGAAAAAATTTTTGGTCTTTCAGCGCTGCTACTTTCACAGTGAACTCTCTACAAGGAACACATACACACCCTAAAGTATTATCACTTATTTTTGTTACACCCTGTATAGATATATATATATATAGAATATAGATGTTATTATGTAAAAAAGTAACATTGTGTGTTTAATATATAGAAACATATATAGAAATGCACCAGTTGGTTTAACATAACAACACCTTTGATCTAGTTGGTCTTGACTCTACGATTCCCGCGTTGGAAAAACATTGTTTTGAGCTGTTGCATTAAAATTTATTCTACAGTAAAGTACTAAAACGTTGGTTGGACTTCCACTGTATGTCAATATAGGATAATATTTTGTGAAGCTCAGCAACTATTACTTTAAAAAACTTACAAGTTTCTTTATATAATACATCTAATCTTCATACTTTAAAGTTTTGTAGTAATGTAGCTGCATGGTTCTACCTAATAACGCACTAATTTTATACGTGGGAGAGCCATGCTTCGGCACGAATGGGCCGGCTCGACCGGATAAATACCACGTTCTCACAGACAACCGTGAGTGTGAGTGAGTTTACCGGAGGCCCAATCCCCTAACCCCTACCCTATTCCCTTCCCTACCCTCAACTATTGCCTTCCTTTCCCTTCCCTACCCTCCCCTATTACCCTAATCCCTCTTAAAAGGCCGGCAACGCACTTGCAGCTCTTCTGATGCTGCGAGTGTCCATGGGCGACGGAAGTTGCTTTCCATCAGGTGACCCGTTAGCTCGTTTGCCCCCTTATTTCATAAAATAAAAAAAATAAAAAACTGCTATTACAAACATGGTTTATCTGCTAAAATAAATAAGAGTTTGGAAACCTCTGGTTTAGACTGTACAGTGCTACGCGGCTACGGCGCTACGAGGCGCTACGGCGTAGCTAAGCGCGTAGCAGCTTCCCTACCCAAAGGGTTGGGGATGATTTTGTAAAGATTAATTTGAATATTTTAATATGATAAAAATCGTATTACCTTGTTTGCAAATATTAGGAAACAATACAAAGTTATCAGTACAAATGTACTAATTTAATAAAGAGAAAAGATTAGCTTGTAAGAACATTTTATGATATATAAAACTCAAGGGTGACTGACTGACTGATTGACATAGTGATCTATCAACGCACAGCCCAAACCACTGGACGGATCGGGCTGAAATTTGGCATGCAGGTAGATGTTATGACGTAGGCATCCGCTAAGGAAGGATTTTGATAAATTCCAACTCCAAGCGGTTAAAATAGGAGATGCAAGTTTGTATATAATAATCCTTCTTAACGCGAGCGAAGCCGCGGGCAAAAGCTCGTTTTATAATATGATTATCTAATATTTCTGATTCACAAATTTGACCAACACACAAAACACATCACACACGAAACCTTCCACCTTCCCAACGGAAGTATCAACTAATTGGGGGCCCTCACGGCCTCATCTCGTTAGGGGCCCGAGATTTAATCGGCCCCTTATAATTGTGAGTGTAATTGTTACGAGGTGTTTCAGCACCGCGCCCCGCCGCTTCCTGCCACTTCCCACCGCTTCCCGCCGCTTCCCGCCACTTCCCGCCGCGTCCCACCCCGTGCCGTCATGAATATTAAGCCGCCGTACAGATTGTGTAAATGTAATCAAGGATTACAAGACGA